>NW_025206997.1:0-12345 GCF_004010195.1 Chiloscyllium plagiosum | reverse complement strand
TCTCCCCAATCGCTCTACATATTTTTGCTCGGCAAATTCCTCGTTTACTATTTGAGGGCCGATGGAACAACGCAAAAAATATCAACATTCCCTTCTTATTTCTAAGCTCCTCTACAAATCCTCACTGGATATTCCTTCAGTTATTTTATTTCTGATTAATACTGTGATTCTCGCCTTAATCAAAAATGAGAAACTCCCCGTCCCCTCCTTCTCGCATAAAGCACCTGTACCCTGGTACATTAAGCTGCCAGTCCTGTCCCTCCCTTAGCCATGTGTCTATAATGACTATAACATCCCAGTCCCACATACCTATTCACGCACTGAGATCATTGGACTTACCTGTCAGCCATCTTACATTGAAACAGGTGCAATTCAATCCAACAGGCATTCGTTGCTCCCTGTCATAGAACATAGAACATAGAACATGGAAGAATACAGCGCAGTACAGGCCCTTCGGCCCTCGATGTTGCGCCGATCCAAGCCCACCTAACCTACACTAGCCCACTATCCTCCATATGCCTATCCAATGACCGCTTAAATGCCCATAATGAGGGAGAGTCCACCACTGCTACTGGCAGGGCATTCCATGAACTCACGACTCGCTGAGTAAAGAACCTACCCCGAACATCTGTCCTATACCTACACCCCCTTAATTTAAAGCTATGCCCCCTTGTAATAGCATTATGTGATGTAAGGAGATGTAGCGTGCATAGATTTGAACACAGCTTTCAATACATGCTTAACACATCAGCATGAACAGATGCCTGACTATAATGAAACGGAGTATCAGGCTGACTGGTTCATTTTCAGTTTACCAGACTGAGAGAGTCTCTGTGTCGCCGGGATTAGTACTGGGGTATCATCTAATTGCAATATATATTTACGATAACATTTATTCCATTAAAAGTACAGTTAAGAGTCGCAATATACGAGAAGGAACTCGGAGGCTAATAAAGAATATAACTTGATTGAGCAGAAGGTAACAATTTGCACCTGGAGAATAATAAAGGAAAAAACAACTCATCAATTTTATTATTGCTCCTTTAAAAATCATTGTTCCTCTTCTTCACCCTCCCTTTCCTTTTCCATTCTTTCTGCCTGTCTCGTGCTCCCTCTCTTTTCCTTATTGTCTATTACACATGTACCCAGCCCAACTTCTTTGCACGGTCATCTTACAGGTTCCTTCCCTTTTCACCGACCCACCCACTGACTCACTTTTATCTGTTTCTCACTCGGCACTGTTTCTCTCTCCTCCAATGATGTGCTCCTCCAAATTGCCAATGCTGTCTCTTTCGCACTCCATCGACAACTCCATTAACTAACTTCAACAACATTTGTTTTTGTAATCTCCATTCTCATCTCTAAGTCCACGAGTATGATTGAATTTCCATCGATAATGAGTAAGTAATTCAAAATTGAATAATCTGATCTCACAAAGGTGCACGTTTACCCAGCATAACCAGCGGCAATGAATGTCCCCTCTACACAGGATTGATCACTAGATGCTCATTGTCTTCCTGCCCCCACATTTTCGAGCATGCACAATGGGATCAAGTCTGAAGAGCAGCAAATTTATCTCATCTCCACAAAAGATTATAATGATGCAGAACAGAGAGGCGATGGCTCAAGGTTTGGAATCCAAGGATTTGTAATCTTTTTTCGGATGTGGGAAATCCCGAATAAATAAATAATCGGTCCCTGTCTCACATAAAAGAACAACTGTAGGCTTGACTCAGTGCCACGCGTCGATGAAAGAGAGCCATCTTCTGAGCAGGGAATGGACAGCAGTGCACATTCACGGTTATCGTGTACCTGGAAAGATAAGGTTGAGCTTGTCTCTCCTGGAAAGACAGGAATTGAATTTACAACACTTATTACAGAGAATGAATAGGGAAGCCTCTATAGAGAGCAAAATTGACATTAGAGAAATATTTGTATCTTCTGAGTTTGTCTCCTGGAGTGACAGTAATTTTTTTAAACTGATTTTACAGAATGTTGCAAGAGGACTTGCAGATCGGAATCTTGCACCAGATAGCATAACAAAATCTGAGCGCGTTACCTCATTCATGGCACTTTAAACTATGTATGTTGTTGGTCTTTGACTTTGAATATTGAGTAAAATAAAATTGATATAAATTTCAAGCCTTAAATCTCCCAGTAATTCTTGCCTAATATCTCTAACTGGTGTGCCTTTTACTTGCAGCGAATCGAAGCAGCTGTTTTATATCTAATCTATCAGAATGTATCATAAACCGAGAGACCATCATCAAATCTCACCTCAATCTCCTTTGCTCTCTGCAATACAGTTCTCTAAAATCCCTCATTCCTTGATCCAATCTAGTAAATGTTCATTTATATTTCTCATGGATCCTGACATGCGTAGTATTCATTAATGGTTTGTGCAGACCCAAACCTTCTATGTTTATGTAATGTTACCATGCTCTGGCAATTACACAATAACGTCATCCTTCCACCATCTCTGTCTCACATAAAGCACCTGTACCCTGGTACATTAAGCTGCCAGTCCTGTCCCTCCCTTAGCCATGTGTCTGTAATGACTATAACATCCCAGTCCCACATACCTATTCACGCACTGAGATCATTGGACTTACCTGTCAGCCATCTTACATTGAAACAGGTGCAATTCAATCCAACAGGCATTCGTTGCTCCATGTCATGTTCCTGCCTAACCTATCTCTGCACTTCACTGTTTGTAATTACGGTATCTCCTTCCAGCCTTGGACTTGCAACCCTGCTGTTGAGGATCCCACGCTGTCCCCCACGCCAGCCAATCTAGTTGAAACACTCCCTTGTAGCACTAGCAAACCTGCCTGCCAGGATATTAGTCCCCTTCCGATTCAGGTACAACTTGTCCTTCATGAACAGGTCACCTCTGCCCCACAAAAGATCCGAATGATCTAAAACTCTGAATCCCTACCTCCTGAACTAATTGTTTAGCCACGCATTCATCTGCCATGTCGTCCTGTTTTTACCCTTTTTAGCACAGAGCACTGGAAGTAAACTGGATATTACCAATGTCGTGGTCTTGTCTTTTCCCCTTTTTCCTAGCTCTCTATAGTCACTCTGCAGGACCTCATCACTATTTCTACCTGTGTCATTTGTACCAATGTGTTCAGTGGCTTCTGGCTGCCCTCCCACCCCGGTGAGAACGTCCTGCAGCCGATCTGAGACATCCTGGACCCTGGCACGTAGTTGGCTATGGCTATGCATCATCTTGGATTCCCATTTGCAGCCACAGGATCTCTTCACTGTTCCCCTCACTATCGAGTCTGAATAATTACTTCTGAAGTTATGCATCTCGCATAACCTTCTGACAATGGGATTTCTTCATGAAACAGTTGGATTTGGCTGAATTGATTTGCTTCAGGCAGTGGACAATTCCAATGAATCCTCATCAGGAATCATCCATGAATGGGAAAGGCGACTGTTTATTTTTTCACTCCCAGGCATTGCTGTGATGAGAGGTAGGGAAACAGAAAGGGAGCAATAGACTGTTCCTTCACAGATAGGGTATATTTTCCCATCTCCAAGTTAAATCAGTAACGTTATCAGACCCCAAACCGGACCATGTGTGCTCTCTTTGAATATTGTCTGAACTATATGACTCCATCACATTCTCTACTCCAGGTCAGTGCATTATTGCTGTTATCGTACGCAGAATCAATTCATTAACAATAAATAGCCATACTTGTTTTGATGATGTGTTAATATGTGCCTGCATAATGTAAACATAAGCGTTTGATGACTTCACAATATCTGTGTAAAGAAGAATATGTTTTATTCTTAAACAAATACAGAAATTGCTGGAAAAGGTCAGCCTGACTGGCATCAGATATGAAGATAAATCAGAGTTCAATGTTTCGGTCCAATGACCTTTCCTTTGAACCTGGCTTATTCTTGCTCCCTCGCACGACCCTTTCCTCCCTGCCTGACGGGTACATACTTATCAACGACACTCAATAATTGCTCCTTGAACAAGCTCCACATATTCACCAACTACACTCTTCTCAAGATGTTATTTGGTCAATAAAACATCTCTCATTCTCAGGCCGGATTGTTCCTTCTTTGTAATGTAATGTCTTCATCCCAAGAATGAGTGAAGAGAAAAATATTTGAAACGTTTCGAAAGTAACTTTGTTTTTATAAGTTAAGACAATTATGACTACACATGATACATCAGATGTGATCTTAGCAATGCCCTGTACTGATGCAAAAAAACATCGCTAAGATCAAACACAACACCACTTACACGAAACAGAATAATTCCATTTACCTTCCAAATCACCAGCTGCATCTTCAGAGTAATTTGATGTGATTCATGTACTAAGACACACAGATCCCTCTGTACCACTCAGTTCTCCATTCTCCTTGCATTTAAATAATTTTCTGCTGTTTTGTCTTTTCCCCAAAACAGAAAATTCCCATCACATATATATTGTACTTTTTTTTCTGCTGAAGGTTTGCTCAAAACTGTCCTCTGTCTGTATGCCATTGCTTGATGCTCTGCCACCCCCGTCTGTCTCCCATTGCAGATGTTCTGGCCTCTCCTGTCTGCAACCCATTGCAGACGATCTGCCTCCCCGTCTGTATTCCACTGCAGACGCCCTACCCTGCCCCTGTCTGTATACAATTGCAGACGCCCTGCCCTCCCTCTGTCTGTATCCCATTGCAGACGCTGTGCCTCCTGAGTCTATATTCAATTGCAGATGCTCTGCCTCCCCGTCAATATCCATTTGCATATGCTTTCCCTCCTCCTGCCTGTATTCCATTGCAGACGCTCTGCCTCCCCATCTGTATTCCACTGCAGACGCCCTACCCTGTCCCTGTCTGTATTCAATTGCAGTCGCCCTGCCATCCCTCTGTCCGTATCCAACTGCAGACGCTCTTCCCTCCCCCTGTCTGTATCCCATTGCAGACGCTCTGCCCCTCCCACTGTCTGTATCCCATTGTCGACGCTCTGCCTCCCCTGTCTGTATTCCACTGCAGACGATATTCCCTCCCCCTGTCGGTATCCCATTGCAGACACTCTGACTTCCCACGTCTTCATCCCTTTGCAGACGCTCTGCCTCCCCTGCCTGTATTCCACTGCAGACGATATTCCCTCCCCCTGTCGGTATCCCATTGCAGACACTCTGACTTCCCACGTCTTCATCCCATTGCAGACGCTCTGCCCTCCCCCTGTCTGTATCCCATTGCAGACGCTCTGCCCTCTCCTATCTGTATCTCATTGGAGACGCTCTATCTCCACTTGACATCTTATTGATTGACTATCCTGATGTATGAGCACACTGAGCTCCATCCCCTTCATCCAATTCATTGGTATGGATTGTAAGTTGTTGATGATCTCACACAGATCCCTGAAGAATTCCACTAGTTACAACTTTCCAAACACAAAATGAATAATGATCTCTACTCTGTATTCCCTGACGCCACCCAAGGCGCCCCTGCTCCTGCGTAACAGCCTGGGATGGTTATATGACGTCCTCCTGTGCTGTGTAATGAACTGAAATAACTTCAATACTTCATGCTATTCCTGTCTAACCCCGTGTATGTGCATTATGGCCTACCCCTGCTATATTGTCACGATGCTAACTAACTGAATGGGATCTTTCTCTCCATCTGTAACAGCCTCTGGAGTTAATTGACAGAACAACGGGTGAGGTAGGAGCAGCAGTTGGCCATTCGTCCCCTCCAACTTGCTGCTCAGTTTAAAAACATCATGATTGGAGTGATTGTAGCTGAATACCCCTTTCCTCTGAGTTCCCAATAAACAATGACTCCCCTGTCAATCAAAGGTCAGTCAAGGACAGCCTTGAGTATCCTCAATGACCCAGACTTCACTGTTCCCGGAGGATGAGAACGCCACAGATCGCACAATCCAAAGGAGAACGGAGCAACGTTATCTCAAATGGAAAAGGGAGACTCCTTTCGTTTTAAAGTGTGTTAACATCACAGCAAGTCAACTCCACTTTTCAGAAACAAGGGCACAGCAAATAGGAACAAACATATACCATTCAGCCCCTCAAACGTATCCCATAGTCCCATTGACTGTTCAGTCAAGTATTTATCAAACTGAGCTTCTACTGCACACTTGTAAAATAATCCTGACACTTTAAGACGCAGAGCAGAGGAAATTGGAATTAGGCCATTTGGCCCATCAGGTCTACTTTGTTGTTTGATCCTGTCTGGTGTGTTTCTCAACACAATTTCACCGCCTTCTCACTGTAACTCTCAATTGTTGTTTTAATCTAACCTTTGTCTTAAATACATGGTTGCGTCCGTGTCTCTGTATGTGAGTGTGATTGCGTGTGTGTTTCTATGTATATCTGTTTAATGGCAGGAGACAGGGTGGTGGTGGATGGTTGAGTTTTGAACTGGACGTCTGTGGGCAGCAATAAATGATTCATAGAGATGTACAACAGGGAAACAGACCCTTCAACTCGTTCAGGCCATCCAAATATTCTAAATTAATCCACTCATATTTGCCAGCATTTGGCCCATATCCCACTAATCATAAAGCCACCCAGTTGACTTTTAAATGCTACAATTATTCCAGCCTCCACCAGTTTCTCTGGCAGCTTATTCCATAGAAGCACCATCTTCTGCAGGAAAAAAAAGTTGCTCTTCATTGTCTTTCAAATATTTCTCTTCCCACCTTCAACCTATGCCTTCTAATTTTAGACTCTCCTACCCTGGGGGAAGGAACCTTGACCACTCACTCTATCCATGCCCTTCATAATTTTATAAACCTCTAGAAAGTGTAAATGTGACTCCAATCAAGACAGTTGGCTGTGCTTTCAGTCACCCTGGGTCTATAGTCTCAAATTCAGTAGTTGTACCTCTTCCTTCTCCATCAAGGTACGTTTAAAAAAAAAGTTCAATCAACTTGTTCAGGCATATTATGAAACAGCTCTGTGGGATTTGAAATTAGAATTTTCAGCGCAGTAATAGGGACACTACCATCTTTCAGCATTAGCCCCTAAAGCTGCATCATGAAGCTTCTATGGGTTTGTTCTTCAGCGTGTTGTAATATGCTGTGATACACCTCCACAGGACATGAATACACGCCACATTCTCCAGAGAGAGGGGCACTCCCACACGTTCATGGACTGGAATCGAATTCAGAGTTCCTGCTCAGAAACATGGGCACCACCCACTACACAAGGCCTAAACCATGCCCAGATTTTGGGTCTTATTCTAAGTATATGGATATATTAAATTCTGCTTAACATTTACAAATTATATAGGGGACATTTCTCATTGAAAAAAAGTACGTTATTAGCCTCAACTATAGGACGTTGAGTGCAGTGGCTGTGCCATTGAGATAAACTATGAACATCTTTAATTGCTTGGCTATGATTACCGGTTTAAATGGCTGTTCTCAGTCGTCTGCTATATCAGGGAAAGAAATCCTGCAAACACACTCTGCACTATGAACGTTCTCAAGTAGATATCAATACTGAACACCAGAGACGAGGAAAGAGCACAATTCTGGGCCCAAAACACCGGTCACTCTTTCAATTCTCTAACATGTAGCTTTCCTCTTCCGAAAATTATGAAGTCATGCAAGAGAACTGTTCACTATCCAGTTTCTCCTTACCCACTCCTCCCTCTGCCTGCGCAAGGCAAACCAAGCTCTGGGTCTTTGGGAAAGTCAAGGCTGTTGTTTGTGGGCCTACTGGAGAGGGGAGTGTCGTTTTAGTCCGAAGGGAGAATGTAGAGGGGGTAGTAATATCACTCACTGGGCTGACGTGTGGCAGATGGAGTTTAACTTGGATACATGCGAGGTGTTGCATTTTGAAAAGATCAAACAAGGGGAGGGCTTGTACAATTAATACTGGGCGTTGGTAGTTATGTAGAAAATAGGCACCCGGGGCGCAGGTGTAATTCTTTGAAGTTTATGCTGCAGAGTGTTTAAGGTTACTTCATTGCTCAGACCTTTGAGATTAGCAGTTGAGAAGTCATGCTGAGGTTGTGCACAACATTGATGAAGCCTCTTCTGTTGTACTGTGTGCAATTATAGTCGTTATGTTATAGGAGGGATATTATTAAGCCGGAGAGGTTCGGAAGAGATTTACCAGGTTGTCACCATGAACACTTCATCTTCTGCCTCGGGAGCCTACAAACACAAGGCATGAACATTGAATTGACCAGTTTCCAAACCACACTCACCGACCCACCCTCCCAAAACCAACTCTCCGACTCAGGTCCACCCTCTCGAGCGGACGTACCTGTCCATGTTCCTTCCCACCGACCGCTCCACACTCCCCATCGACCTATCACTATCATCCGATAAATCTCCAGTATTACTCCCATATCCAAGACAGATTGAATTGAATTGGCCTACAAACCCTAACATTCGTTCCCTCAGTCACCCTCACATATACCTATCAGAATGTGTAAATATTAATCGTTATTTTGAATTTTAATAATAGTATTGAATTGAAACAGGTTAACATTAGTTCAGCGAATGTTATTGATGTCAGTCTCCGTGGATCCTAATTGGGTCATGGGAGGATTTGCCTCTTCTCTTAATTAAGGATTCGGTTCAACGAATTATCCCATAGTATGAGCAGGAGCTCACCGACAGCACCAACAGAGATAAGCTGCTCCAGAGAGAGGTGGAGGAGAGATCAGAATCTGAGAACATTAGAGTGAAATGTTCCAACAATGCAAAGGAGTTTGTCCTATGGTCTTTACTGGATTTCCCAGCCTTGGGTATCATTAGCTTGGTGGATTTTTAATTTTCTGCTGGTTATTGAAGCTGGTTACTATCCCATCCTCGCTATAGTTGGTGTTCCTGGTAAGTCATTCTATCTGTTCATTAAGCCAGGTTAAACTATATTATTTAAAATTTAGAAAGGTGGACGTCAACATTTTCAATTCTAATTAAATATTCCATTTCACACAAATTATAACGAGCAAATTACTCATGACAAATTACTCACCAATATGCGAAGAGGAACCAGACTGTTCTCAATCTCCATAATCCTTCAAGCCCTGCACAGATCTACATTTCTTTATCCTCCCCATTCACAAATCCTGTCCAATACCACCATCATGATATCCCGGTCTCCTCCTCCACCTCAGTGCATCTTCTGAATAAACCATCAATTGTCCCTTTGTTAAATCTGGACACACGTTATCAAGTCATTTCTAACCACATATTAATGACAGAGTAATTGCGCTTGAGTATGTTGAACTTGTTCACTGCACAGAATCCGTCAGACAGGCAGGCACTGCATGCTGCTTAAGACATTGCACATAATCTAGAGGCACAGAACAATAGTCTGTTGATATCTCATGAAGGAAATTGATGTAATTGATCTGAAACAATTGTCCCTTTGTTAAATCTGGACACACGTTATCAAGTCATTTCTAACTACATATTAATGACAGAGTAATTGCGCGTGAGTGTGTTGAACTTGTTCACTGCACAGAATCCGTCAGACAGGCAGGCACTGCATGCTGCTTAAGACATTGCACATAATCTAGAGGCACAGAACAATAGTCTGTTGATATCGCATGAAGGAAATTGATGTAATTGATCTGAAACCACCATCATTTGTGAGAAAACGCCCATCTGCCTGCATCATGTCCTTCAATGAAATCAATGGGTTATCCTTCCCCAGTCAGGTCTGCGCAAACTCACAGCAATGTGTTTTACTCTTTATTGTCCTGTGGAACAGCTGTACCAATCACTCAGTTCAAGATCCATGCAACATGCTGGTCTGGCCAGGGCTGCACACATCCCGTGAGAGAAGAACAAAAGTAAAGTTAGCTCCCTTCCTCTGCCTGTTTTCCTTATTCCTACACTTCATTTCCATTCAGGTAGGTGACCATTCCTTATTTCAAGTGCAGTCTTTCTGACTGAGTCTCTCCTCAAGAGCGATGGTCATCTCCACGGACGCCTCTGGTGCTGGCTTTACTGATGCTGATATACAGATGTAAGGAACTTTTAAATTCCACAGCAGTGGCAGTGCATAGAAACTGAATGGGGTTTTACATCATAATAAAGAAATGGAGGGAAAGGAATTATTATGATCATCGCTGAGAGAATAGTTGAGGCAGTATTTGGGATATTGTGGATTGGTTTTCACTCCTTTAAAAGGAATGATCTCATTGCAACAGAGACAGTGTAAAGGAATGTCACCAGACTAGTCCCTGGGCTGATCGTAAAAGAGGAGTGAGTGAAGGTTAATCTGTAGCACTGTCCGAGAATAAGGGGTCATTGCATTGAAACTTGACAGTGATGGACAATCACACGTTATGTTCTACACAGACACTGAGAAGGTGATAAATTCCATGGCGTGTATTTTTTTTTTAATTTTAGTCGGGATGTATGATTCTGGATATTTAAGAGTCTCTGAGGATAAAATCTTTAATCAAATCCTGCCTTGATATCCGTCTCAATCCCTCATACCTGAGCAGATCAGTTAATCCCGCTTGTTAATGTTAATAGGATGGTGTCTGTCTGGAGAGTGTTTTCATCTCAACGAGGGTAGTGAATGTCAGCAATTTTCAGTCCCCTAGAAAGTTAGGGGAGCTGGATCACTGCAAGTATTTAAAGAGGAGATAGTTGGATTTTTGACCTGTCAGAGAGCTGAGGGGTGTGAAGAATTGGCCATTAAAAAGGAGTTAATGCCAACAGTCCGTCAGACATGATCGCATACAATCGCGTGAGCATCCGAGTTACCTACGCCTGTTTCTTATGTTCTCATATTCTGTCTTTGGAAAGTGAATGGTTGCAATTTTCCTGGAAGTGCTGTTATTGAATATTGAGGACAGTGCAAGACATGTATTCTGTGAGCCATCTCTGGGAGAGATATGGGCCAAATATTCACAGTGATTCTGGGTCTACAACATGACCAACAAATGAAACCCCAGTTACAGTGAGGAGACACTCTGTAAAGAGATGGGAGGCCTCTTTCGTTACAGGCCTGGATTTCCCATCACATTTTCCAACCCACAACAAACCACTCAGTGTTAATCACTGAATGGTATCCTGTGTTACTGCGGACCAGATATTTGGAGCAAGTGGTCTCTATCTGCTCCTGTTAAGGTGGTTGTAAGGACTGAATGGAACATAGGAAATAGGACTGAGGAGCAGGAGTGGGTCATTAGACACGTTGTCATTGCTCAGCCAGACAGTAAGATCATGGCTGATCTGAGTGTGGTCTCTGCAGCACTTTTCTGTCTGTCCACAATGTTCCCCCATTCACATGTCTGTCAAATGTTGCAAAACACAACTTTGAATAAATAGTCGGAAACTGCACAAAGTCAAAGTGAACAGGCAGCACAATTCTGGAAGGCAACAGACATTTATCTATCACTCTTGTTCCTATCCATTTAATTCTGCTGCAGTTTATCATTTTTGATTTGTTCATGGAATGTAGCTATTGTTGGTAGGCCAATATTTATGAACCATGTGTAATTACGCTGGAAGTGGTGGTGATGAGCTGCCATCTTGGGATGAAACTTCGGGGGAAGAGAATTCCCATTTGAACAGCTCCGTGGGAATTTCTCATTCCTGCTCCGACCACTGTTGGAGGGTCACTGTTTGCTTTACCAGCCCCACGTCTCCACTGGTTACAACAGATTCTAAGTGTAACCTAGGTCATTTTCCCCAAAAAATGTGAGACACAGAGTCACACACGTACAGACGCATACACAAATGCACATGTCTTAAGACGAAAAAGAATAAGGAAAGGTTTCCAGAGTTTCATAGTAGTTGAACTCATATCAAATGGAAAAGTGATAATGTGTCCCAACTGCTATTTTGTCTCCGATATTATTCTACTCAAACAAACTGTTAGTATCAGAATTCTTCCTGGAACAGTTGGATTTGGTAGAATTTCCTTTCCTTCAAGCAGTGGAGCGATTCCCATGAATCCTCAACAGGAATCCTCCATGTTTAATAAAGATGACTCAGGGGTTTTTTTACTCGCGCACTTTTCTGTCAGGAGAGGAAGCAATCGGCTGCGCCTGACGACCATAAGATCATCGGACATAGGAACAGAAATTAGGCCATTCAGCCCATCGAGTCTGATCCACCTTTCAATTATGGCTGACAAGTTTCTCAACCACATTCTCCTGCTTTCACCCTGTAACCTTGATCCCATTGATACTTAAGAGCCTATCTATCTCTGTCTTAAATATACTCAATGACCTAACCTCCACTGCCTTCTGTGAAAATGAATTCCATAGATTCTCCACTCTCTGGCTGAAGACGTTTCTCCTTTTCTCCATTCTAAAAGGTTCTCCCTTTACTCTAAGGTTGTCTCCTTGGGGCTTAGAGTCTCCTACCAATGGAAGTCTTCTCAA
>NW_025206996.1:0-12344 GCF_004010195.1 Chiloscyllium plagiosum | reverse complement strand
TGCTGAACGTTTTAACCTGGCTATCGAGGAGTCTAATAAATTTTAGACAAAATATGACACTACTGCAGTGAAATTGGGAAAACGAAAGCACGTCTTGTTAACAGTGTTACGTAGGAGTCAAAAACCCTAAACTTATAATTAGTTATCCCGAAAAAAAAAGTTATGAAATAGAATAGAATTTTCGAGGCTGGATAACTCAAACATACATAAACATTCTTCCTGAGTCTCAGCAGGTCTTGCACGATCAGTGGCAAATAGCCAACAGATGATTCCAACTCTTCTGAGATTACCTATCAATTTCTGCAATTTGCTCATGTGTTAGAACGTGCACGCCCTCGCGAAGCACTGCTTGAGAAAGCCGTTAAAGGAATGCTTTGGTTTTCTTTGTAAGCTAAGTTAAAATGCCCAAACACTGTTGACATTTGCCCATAATAGATGTTCACAATTGCACTTGCAGCCTTCATAAAATTATGTTCGATAACATGAGATTTTCCAAAAGAAGGAACATTAGGGAAGGCAATTTGTGTTCTGTAAACTGACGTTTCTTAACATTTCGGCATTCTGGTTGTTGCAGTTTTTTCAATGAGCTGTAAAACTGCTTTGCAAATACTTCATTCCTTTTCTTGGTAACATCCACAATGCTGACGAGCATCCCGTGAAATGGTGGTGGAATGCTTTAGTTGGAAATTATCTCTTATTGTACCCAATGATTTCTACTACCAGTTCTGGTGTTTCCTGGCAGTGTTTAGTATATTGAATCTACGTCAAAATATTTATGAATGGAGTCCGTAGATGATTGCCATCCTTCTAGGAATTATCTGGCTGGCCTCTTTTTGGCTTGTCCTATTACACTTGTGTTGTGTCCGTTGAGGTTCTATGTCCTTGTAGTCTTTGTGTATGAATGCTAAGAATAGCTGGTCATTGCGGTCAGTGGCTCGCTGATGTTACTGAATGAGGATCGCTAATTATTTGCCTGTTTGTCTTATATATTGCTTCATGCAGTCTCTGCATGGAATCTTTTACACCACGTTTGTCCTCCACATGATGGGCACTGAGTCCTTTTTTTTTCTGGTGAGCACTTGCCTGCAAGTGGATGACACTTTATGTGCTGTCATAAATCCGAGTAGTCGGAGGAATCTGGCAGTCACTTCTGAGAGGTATTTTTGCATAAAATGGAGTGGTTCGTGTGTCGGGTTGTGCCATGTCCTCGCCGCGTTGTTTGTCTTTTAGGAACCTGTGGACGAAAGTGCACGGAGTTCAGCATTCCCACATTAATGAACAGTAGCTAAGAACGAAACACCAGGACCAGCTATCCTTGAATCTCTACACATCGAAGTCAAGAACCGTAAATTAGATGTAAAACACAACAACAATGGAATCAGGAAATGATATGTTGGATCATCCTGCATGATAAGGCAGCAGCAATTGCAGAAGGAGGTGCACCTGGCAGGCACACAGCTTCCTGGGAGGTACTCAGTCCAGTTGGGAGAACGAAAATCATTGTCTGCAGAACTGAAATTAACCAGGGATCAGGGAGTGAACATATACAGATACAGTAGGTGTGTCCTTGGTATTTTTCATAACTTCTTGCAGTTCTGCTCATTTGGCCCACACAGAGCACGGAGAAAAGGTTATAGTTTGTGGAAGCTTTCTATGCGGCATTGTTCAGCAGAAACATAGAACGTAGAAGATAAAATGGAGAAGAGCACAGCACTGTACAGACTCTTCAGTCCACGTTGTTCTGATTGTCATTTATCATTATCTAAAATAAACCTCACCGAAACTTCACTGTGTTTACTTCCAACCACGTGCTCGCCCGCAGGAACTTCAGTGTCCGTAATGTCTCTGAATCTGAACAGAATAATGGCAGAAGGTGTGATACCGAGGTGGGCGGTGGGGGTTACGATTTTCCCATCGCTATAATCCGATCAAGTTTAACATTTGAAAGGGAAAGTGATAAAACACTATGTGTCCTTTTCTGCAGAGTCATAGAGTCATAGGTTCATAGAGAAGTCCAGCACGGAAGCAGAACCTTCTGTCCAAAATGCCCATGTCGACCATCTATCCCAACCTAATCTACTCCCAACTGCCAGCACCTAGTCCATATCCCTCTAAACTTTACCATTTAATAAACCCACCCAGCTGTCGTTTAAATTTTGTAATTGTACTAGCTTCTGCCATTTCCTCTACCAGCTCATTCCATACACGGGCCACCCACTGCGTAAAAGAAAAGTTGCCCTGTCTGTCTCTTTTATGGCTTTCCCCTCACTATCAACCGATGCTCTCTAGTTCTGGACTCCCCAACCCCAGGGAAAATACTTTGTCCATTTTTCCAATCGGTGGCCCTCAGGAGTTTTTTGAAATTCAATATGGTTACCCATCAGCCTCTGACGCTCCAGGGAATACAACCCTAGCCTATTCAACCTCTGCCCAATCAGAAAAAAAAAACTTCCTCTGCTGGATTGTTGTGAAGCTGGTCCTTCCAAAACGTTACTGTACATTTGAGTTATTTCAGATAGGTTGTAAAGTACGGAAAGGTTCCAAGTCAACTGGTTTCCGAGGGGCTCTTGAGGTCCTTCTGTAAATATCTAACAGAATAACATGCTGTGGTTCTGTTCGCCGAGCTGGGAATTTGTGTTGCAGACGTTTTGTCCCCTGTCTAGGTGACATCCTCAGTGTTTGGGAGCCTCCTGTGAAGCGCCTCTGTGATCTTTTCTCCGGCATTTATAGTGGTTGGAATCTGCCGCTTCCGGTTGTCAGTTCCAGCTGTCCGCTGCAATGGACGGTATATTGGGTCCAGTTGATGTGCTTGTTGATTGAATAATTGGATGAGTGCCATGCCTCTTGGAATTCCCTAACTGTTTTCTGTTTGGCTTGTCCTATAATAGTAGTGTTGTCCCAGTCAAAATCATGTTACTTGTCATCTGCGTGTGTGGCTACGAAGGATAGCTGGTCGTGTCATTTCGTGACGACTTGGTGTTCATGGATGCGGATGGTTAGCTGTCTTCCTGTTTGTCTTATGTAGTGTTTTGTGCAGTCCTTGCATGGGATTTTGTATACTACGTTGGTTTTGCTCGTGTTTTGCACAAGAAAATAGAGAGCTCTCCCTCTCCTACTACCCTTCCAAATTCGTAACCTGCAAGCCTTTGTCTCATTTTTACTCTTTGTGCAAAGGGATTGTTTATTAGGATTGTTGCCAGTATTTGTGATAAGGATCATTATGTCATAGAAAGAAGTCGGTTTCGAATGCCATAAGTTATTCAGGTAATCAGTTTTCACTTTGTGCTGTTTCATTCCGTAATCTTGCGAATTAACTCAGTTTATTTGTAAACGACCTTCTGAACCAACTAATTCACTCGAGAAATATTCATTAAAAACTTACATAAAACAAATCGCAAAATTTCAGTATTGGCGATGTGCTTTAAAAATGTTTCGAGAGTTCAGGCCTGGTTCATCACAATACCAAATTTCACGTACGTTAGAATGAATCGATTAGAAGCGTGAAACTTGTGTGCTTGAGGAGCTCACAAAGGTTATGACATTGATAGAGTCAAACATTTTCCGAGAGGACTGAAAAAAACCAGCTGTTTGAGCTGAGAGGTGAATGTTAGAAATGGTAGGAGAAGATTACATTAGATGCCATTGAATATTTGAAGACACTCCAGGAAAATTGTCAATTCGCTTCCTGCCTGATAGGCTAATACATCTAAGAACGAACATATTGCAGAGGCATATACTGTTTACGATAGCTGACTGCTGACAATAATCAATAGTAGTATGCTTAAAATTTATATTCACCAACTCTCAGGTTGGCTAACTATTCTGGAATGGAGCTGACTCCCCGAAAATGCTTTAGGATGTTGACTAGAAGCTACGTTTATATTATGGCTGGCATATTTTTCATAACAAATGGCATGACTTTAAATTAATACAATATTCTCGGTGTTCCAAATACAAAATTGTTTTCGCTCCCAATGTGATCTGAGGAAGTCCAACATATACATGTAAGTCTCTTGTTGCATCCTTTTCACACAGACTTCTAAGTTTGGAATCGAATTTGAATTAGACGTTGTAACTACTTTGTATTTGTGATTTTAGAGGCAGTCGGAAAATGGATATCTCAGGATTGATGCAGCTGGTCAAACCACTCGGTTTTAAATAAAATATAATTCATTTTCACACTAGGTTGAAACACGAACAAAAAAAATAATAATTTGCAATAACCTAACTACTTAGAAACCCAAAAAATAATAATTTGCAATAACCTAACTACTTAGAAACCCAACTGATTCAACGTCACAACATAACAAAGGACCTGCTCCAATACCCAGAAAGTCCAAAGCACATCTCAATGGAAAATAACAAACTCAAATTCAAATTCTTGCAAGCGGGAGAGATTACACAGAGATGAGTACGGCAAGATACATCAGTTGGAGCATGGAAACATTCTCACAGTATCAGCTTCTCTTCGACCAGCAGTTCCGAAACGTCTGTTAAAACAAACTAAAATCGGAAAAAAAAAACTGAACTGCGAAAACTGGTAAATCCTCTGCTATTGTCCAAAGTAGCTACTTCCAGACATTTTGGCACATCTGCATTTACGAACATGTTGCAAAAACCAAGGGGAATACCCGAAATAAAGGTCGCATCTTTGCATCTCAACCCTCAAAAAAGAACCATCTGTCTATAAATGGTTTCACTTTGAAAACCTGTTCTCTCACCCTGTGTATACACTTAAATACAGAGATATTACTTTGGCCACAACCATGCAAACATGCAGTATTAAATTCTGTTTCAATATGGTTACTTCCGTGACCAGACATCTTCGTTTATCAGGGGAAAATGAGGACTGCAGATGCTGGGGATCAGAGTCGTAACTGGGCTGCTGTGAAAACACAGAAGGTCAGGCATCAACCGATTTGTAGGAAACACATCACTGGCAACATAAATGTTGAAACAGTGTGACGCAAACATAAGGCTCAAAGTCTGCTTCTCAATTGTCGAATATTTCTGTCGATCAATGTTTAATTTCTTGGAGAAATATCCGAGCATGATTTCCGTTTACTGGCATCTTCCTGTAAGTTTAGAGATTCAACGCTCACATTTCTTGCATCTATTGAACCTTTAAACGTGTTGTGCAATGATGTGTGGCTAAAATTCGCGAATAGGTTTGCACAGTTTTCAGGCAGACAAATGCCTTTTGTTGGTCTGTTGCCAACTGAATCCGCCTGCTGTTCTTTCGTGATTTAGTAAATGGAGCAGACATAGAGGTATAGCATGGTACTAATTTCTGATTTTAAAAAAAGATTCAACACCAGAATCATCGTAATGTTCTCTTCTTCGAAAGCTCGACCAACCCCCCAATAATCTTTGTTTTCTTTTTTACTCGTAAGGACATTTGGCCATATCCATTAGCAGGGCACATGAAGTTGACTTGGGGTTTGGCAAATTGACATTAGCCAGGTTTGATATGAAGCCTTGGGCAGGAATTCTTTGTCAGGAATGAAGGGCTGATGCAGGGCTCCTGCCTGAAACGTCGATTTTCCAGCAACTCGATTGCGGCCTGAGCTGCTGTGCATTTCCAACACCACTCTAATCTTGCCTCTAATCTCCAACACCTGCAGTCCTCATTTTCCCCTTATTACGAAATCTGTCGTTCGAAGTCAATTGAATAAACCTGTCAATTGAATAATGTCAATTTGTCATCCTGTTCCTTCCATGTGAGACGAAAAATCATCAGGTCTTCAAAACATACTGCATAATTGGTAATCCAAAAATGAATTTATTGGTTCGTCTTTGAAATATGGCTGGTACATTCTTCATACCAAATTGGTACAGTATTTTCGGTGTTACAAAAACCAAAATTGTTTTCGGTCTTTCGAATAACGATACAACCTGGTTTGCACTGAGGAATCCAACTTATAGATTTAAGTTGCTTTTCCCACGTTTTCCACACAGTTTTCCAAATGTGGATTCGACTATGACTTTGCAACAACTTTAACATCACGATACTTCACAGATATCTGCATCCGACAGTCTGGATTTGCAATTATTAATATCTCTGAAATCAAGTCACTGGAATTAACTTCAATTGGGTTTGTCTTTGGCATGTTTTCGATTTCTTTTTGAACACATGGCAAATTTAGAGGGTAAAGTCTGAAAGGACGTTGCCTAATTTGAACAACATTTCCTATATCTTTATTGTGCATATTTCAATAATTACTTCTCCTTTTATTTTGACCTATTTCCCCATGAGATTGCAAGAACGGTTTCAGCGCATTACTATATTCCTTTGGAATGCACTTCAATCAGTTATCCTATTTTAAAAAATGATTGACTCGTTGTCCTATCGAAATTGAACATGTCTAATTCAGAATCCTCTAAACTTCTTTCTTCACTCTGTGTTATAACCAGCAAGGCATTCTCTTTTTATTTTCCTTCCCTGTCAAAATATCTTTTAAGCATGTTCAGGTGGCTGACTATGCATAATGACTTTCTGTCCGGAGACCTTATCCAATCGTTCACGTCACTCAACCTCATTTTGAATTGATAAGGTCCACGAGATCATACATTTTAAGGTTAATCTGTCACTGAAAGAGACACAATCACTTTATCTTCATTCGCAGAATTGCGAGCTTTTCAATCCTTGTCTCCTCCTGGTTCATTACATCCTCTGATATTTTCAAACCATGTCCAGCCAAATCCCCCGCGCAGTTTAATCGTTCTAAAAAATTTGACACATCGCCCAAAATGTGGTTTCTGAATTTTGATTCACCAATTTCTCCTGAAACATTTTTTGTCGTCCACTCACTTCATGCTCAAAACTAATTCAGTTGGACTGCATTTGGTTATTTCATTTGTTCTATCTCTGAAGGCAGAAAGTACGAATTTAATTCCTTTTTGCCATTCATCTGCAAAGACTTGGCTGTGAGCCCTTTTACATATAAGGTCTGATGCTACGTTTCTACCGCTCCCAGCGGTTATGAACGGTACGCAGTGCGTTTGATAATTTTATTTCGATGATGTCGATAACTTCATTGAATAATTTTGATGTAACTTTGACCCTTAATTTAGTTGCATAGCTGTGGATGTTCCGTATCACTTGACAAATTTGTGTGACTCCTTTCCAATCCTTTCAGCTGTGAAATTGATTATGGTTTTTCTCGTTGACACATCCATTCTTGTTAACAGACTCTACTCCTTTTTTTCTTTTAAATAAAGCTTGAAAACGGTACCTCAAATGAAGGAATGCAGATTAAAAGCGCAGGTTTTATCACTTGCAGCAATTTTACATGACTTTACTTATATGACACTCCCGGCAAAATTTACCAAGAATCTAATACAGGAGAAACTGAGTACGGCAGATGCTGAAGTTCAGAGTCGAGTGTGTGGTGCTGGAAAGTAACTGCTGGTCAAGCAGCATCGGAGGATCAGGAGATTTGATGTTTCCTGATGGAGAACATATAACCGAAACATCGATTCGCCTGCTCCATGCATGCTGCATGACCTGCTGTGATTTTCCAGCACCAGACATTTGACTACATCATGATGCATCCCAGACCAGTAAAACGCTTTTGCATTTAATTTGAGTTGTTATGCAGCCTCGATTACCTCCGACTAGAATTTCATGTGCAAGCCACAACATCTCCTTTCGATAACACACTCGTAATATGAATTTCTAAAAAATTGCCTTTTTGCGATCTGCTTGAAAGTCTGATGGTCATCATTTCACTCGATTTTTAACATAGTAACAGTCAGGAAGACAGTCAAATTCGTCATGCTGGTCTAAACCTTGATAGAATTGCATCAATTTGTCACTATTCAGCTGTAACTCAGTTAATTATTCTGAACTGAAAATATCCACATTATCCTCCAAATGTTCCTATTTTCTCCAAAGCACTCGATCAAATAGGGTTTCTGATAATTCTACTTCATTTCGTTATCTGTATTCGTTGATTTCTCCTCATGTCTGATGTGGTTACTTAGTAATTGTGTTACCATACAATCTGGGAAAATCCCAGGTTTTGTTTCCTATAGTAGCTTATTTGCGTGATTTTCCATCGGTAAGGTCCACTAGATCATACTTTTTAAGGTTAATCCGTCACTGAAAGTGACACAATCACTTTATGTCCATTCGCAGAATTGCGAGCTTTTTATTCCTTGTCTCTTCCTGGTTCATTACATCCTCTGATATTTTCAAACCATGTCCAGCCAAATGCCACGCGCTGTTTACTCGTTCCCTAAAATTTGACACATCGCTCAAAATGTGGTTTCTGAATTTTGATTCACCAATTTTTCCTGAAACACTTTTAGTCGTCCACTTACTTCATGCTCAAAACTAATTCAGTTGGACTGAATTTGGTTATTTCATTTTTTCTACCATAGTAGGCAGCAGTCCTCGTGCCACTCAACAAGAAGAAACGACATTCCCGAATCCGAGCGATCTTCCAATGCGCTGACAATCACGTCTCCAATTTTCACTTGATACTGTCTCCTCACTCTACATAACTGAGAAAAGACTTCTCACCATAAAGTCCACGCCATCACAATTCTTTTTCCTGTCAATAATCCTTCAGCGATACATATTTCCTCATATATCAACATCAAAGGTAGACATGATGCCATATATACATTATACTGAAAACTGTTCTAGCTGGCCTATGGCAGTCAAACTTACCTTTTTGCATAAATGGCACTTGTTCCTTCCCCAACCTTCGAAGATTTTGGACCTTCTGATGTAGCTCCTTAGACTCCACTGTGCTTTCTTTTACCAGTTCAGCATATTTAACTGGGTTATCCTGTTTTCCTGTACCCTTCCTCCCAGTACTTTTTTTCTGATCCAAAAACAATGTTTCTACATTTGAACTACTTCGTTGCAGTGAAAGCACTGGAACCTTTCAATTTCTCTACTCCCCTCATGGGTTTACTTGAAGTTATCTTAAACGCGAACTACAATTTCTTGAAAATGGCCTAGAAGTATCCAAGATGTAGAAACATCCCTTGTTGTAAAGAAACAAAAGAAAGACCAAGGAACAGAGACATTAAATTAAAAATGCCCTGTTATATTCACAGACTGTGTAATTACAAGATCCGACTATCATAAGTCACAGCACGATGATAACACTGTGAGAACTATGGAGTTAACATTCAGTTAGCTGACACCCTGTTTGACGTCAAGGTACAGGAAAAAAATAAATGCCGAACAGGTCGAGTGTCAGGCAGAGGTGCTTACACTTGAAAATCTAATCTAACTAAAATAGAACAGTGAAACAATAAGTAGATATATTTTGATGCAGTCTCAGGAAAGGAGGCAGCGAATATTCCCTCGGGTTATTATCAGAAAGATAGAACCATAAGAGTAAAATGGGGACTGTGGCAAGTTAAAGTAGACGAGAATTGCACCAGATTGTGTTTCTGGTAGCATACAGACAGGAACTGTCTGTCACCTGTTTCATTCTATATTTTGCTATCTTCAGATGCTGTTGACATAACTCACTGAACTGATTTAATTTATCCCTCACATAATACAAGTGCCAGATCTGGAACTTAGTCCAGAAAATTGTTATTTAACTAATTTCAATAGCCCTCTTACTTCATATCTGAATATTAACTCAAAGGGAGTGAATTGAGTAGATTTGTTTGGGGCACCTTTCAAGACGAAAAATACGAATGGGATTCCTTTATCCCAATCATTCTTGGTATCTTGAGAGTGTGCTGTTGACGTGGTTTGCAGATTCTGATGCCGTCTTTCTCAAGCTCCTTGGTATTAAGAGTGACGCTCACTTGATTTAAAATACTGTTCACATAACCTCTCCATGCCTTTCTCAAACAACCAAGACGTTAATGAGAAAAAAAATGGTCTGATTCAATCTGCTTACGTAGACCTTACCGCGTGAAGAAAGTTGCTAATTCCTCTACGACGCCTTTTGCCTTGATAGTCCAAAATGAAGTTGCCTTCAGAAATCTGGTAGACACATTAATTTAATATATTGAGAACTGGTTCACATTTCTGGTTCTACAGTCAATCATCATTCTCGAGAAAAGTTCTTCGAAGGTGGGATTTGGCAAGGCGGTTGCTGGTTTTATTACTGATTGTGGTTTATCTTCCACGTGGCATGCATGACATGTTCAGCAAACGTTAACCCCATTTCTTGTGCATTTCAGGGCAAGGAAATGATTTTGTACCTGAGCTTGTGTCTTCCGTAATCCCAGGTAACCTCTTACGGGTAGTTCATTTACTACCTCTAACACATCCTATCTGAATGTGACCAGAAACATAATCTGGTGCACCTCTGCCCATTTCCCATCTGCACGAACCTGCCGTGGTCTCTGTTTACCTCTTGCAACAAGATCTTTCAAATAATAACCCTGGAGAAATTTTTTTGCCTCCTTTTCAGAGTCTGCATCAGTATATGTATTTGTATTGTCCCGTCATTCTGCTCTAGGTCGATTGGCTTTTCAGAACTAAACATGTCTGCCTGACTTCGAGCTTTTCAGATTTTTTTCCAGAAGAATTATATCAAATAGTATCAGGGTCCCAAACCTGACAGCAATCATCGAATTTGTGTGGGTTATTAGTAGTTCAACGGTAGCAAATTAGGACTCATAACTAATACGGAGTTTGGAGAACTGTATGAAGAAATTAGCACAAACCAGTTTCACAATAATGTTGGACTCACAGAGTGTTTAATGGCAGGTACCTTTATGGAGAAAAGCGAAAATCATCTCTGCATTGTAACCACAAATCGGCTATGTCAATTCAAAATAAAACACATTACAATGAAGATCCCACCAGCTACATTCCAAAGACACATGAATGTAGTTGCGGCTGGGATACCACATTGCACATTATATTTGCATGATGTAGAAATCTTTGGTGAGTCATAAAAAGATGATTTTGTACAGCTGGCAGAGCTCGTTTAAAGAACAACAAAGGCAAAGCTGGTAAGAATCTTAAATGAAACAGATTTCGCGACTGCATTGGTGTCGTTCTTGTGAAATAACATTTTTCATCGAAGGTTGACCACAAGGAACGCGAACACGAAGGCCAGCCGTCCTCGAAGCAACTGAAATGTCAGCCGATTGGGAGTTTTCTTCAGCCTTCGAATAGTTTAAGAGATGTAGAGAAAAT
This sequence comes from Chiloscyllium plagiosum, assembly GCF_004010195.1. NCBI lineage: Eukaryota > Metazoa > Chordata > Chondrichthyes > Orectolobiformes > Hemiscylliidae > Chiloscyllium > Chiloscyllium plagiosum. The sequence continues at coordinate 1,213 of NW_025206996.1, read as the reverse complement.
GACAGCAAAGATAAATCTGGATAGGATCGACAACAACAGGCTAGTTTTTATGGGAGACGTTAACTTTCAAAGTATTGACTGAAAATACGATATTTCGAGTAAATTAAGTGGATCAGTTTGTCCCCACATTGTTTAAGATGGTTTCCTTACATAGTATGTAGATCAGCCAACAAAGGGCAAGGCCACTTTGGATTTGGTACTGGGAAATGAATGGGGGCTGTCAGAGAATTCAGCCGTAAATAGAAAGATTGCAGAGTTGAGCAGAAAAAAAAAAGACAGATGCATTTCAATCCGGTCAAAACAACGCGATGCATTTGGGAAGGTGCAATTCTGAAGTGAATTATGTGGGAAATTAGATATTCTGTGGAAAATCATTAAAGAGACAGATCTGGGTGTTCGAGCCCTTTGCACACTGAAGGTGGCAACGCTGGTCGATAGAGTGGTCAAGAAGTCATACAACATGCTTTCCTTCATCGGACAGTATACTGAGTACAAGAGGTGGCAGGTCATGTTACGGTTGCATAAAACTTTCTATCTATCACATTTGGAAAACTGTGTACAGCTCTGGTCACCACATTACCATAAGGATATGGATGCTTTGGAAAGGGTGCAGAGGACCTTCACCAGATTTTTCCTGGTATAGAGTGCCCGAGTATGAAGAAGATTAGCAGTATTTTCATGGGAAAGACTGAGTCACGGAGGGAAAAGATTGAGGTCTCAAAATCATGAGAGGGAAGACAGGGTGGATAGCAAGCAGCTTTTTCCCAGAACAGGCAACTCAAATATTAGTGTTCAAGAGTAGAGTTCAATGTGATGGGGGAAACCTTGAGAATAAGTATGCTTTGAAAGTTCTTCCTACAGAGGTGGTAGGTACCGAGAACGCATTGCAAGCAGAGGCGGTACAACCGGGTCCAGATAGCGTCATTTAAGTTGGACACTGAATGGGGAGGAAGCACAAGGAGAGAGATTCATGGAAAATATTGGCAGGGATAGATAGAGTATCTGGGACAGCACAGGCTTGGACGGCCAAAAAACCTCTTCCTCTGCAATAATTGTTTCTTCTTTGTTTTTTGTTCTCGTTCGACTGGGCGGCACGGTGGCACAGTGGTTGGCACTGCTGCCTCACAGTGCCTGAGATCCGGGTTCAATTCCCGCCTCAGGCGACTGACTGTGTGGAGTTTGCACGTCCTCCCTGTGTCTGCGTGGGTTTCCT
>NW_025206995.1:7182-12343 GCF_004010195.1 Chiloscyllium plagiosum | reverse complement strand
TAGAATATTATCTTGATTGCTGAATCAGCAGTTGGCGATAATACCATCAGGACATCACTTTCATCTTATCATAGTATTCTTTGTTAAGGTATGAATGACGTTTTATCTTTTTTTCCAATTCCTCTTCCACTCAGGAATAAACTTTAATTGATGTGTTTTTGCTATCTTCCGAAGTATTTGCCATTGTTCTTCAAATGTTCTGCCCATCCATGTTTTTTTTCTCGAGTCCACTCAGGCCAATCCTTCCACATAATTATCACTGCCCGATACTAAAACCCGTGTATCTTTGAATCTGAATGTGAAACTCCAGCATGTTACGGTCACTCTTTCTCGAGGATCCTTCACTATAAGATGATTTATCACTCCTTCCTCATTATTCACACCAAATCTAAAAGCCAGTTTTCTGGTTTGTTGTTCTAAGAAATAATCCCTCATACATTCTGCGCATCGTTATTTGAGGCTACCCTTGCCAAATTGATTAATTAAGCCAATATGCATACACAGATTGCTCACTCTTGTGCTCTTCTCACAAGCCATTGTTATTCCCTGGTTTTTGAAAGTGTGTTTGGAGGATGGGAGTATTGTGGCATGAAATTACTCCTAGAAGCAGATTTGTTTCCATGTGCTTTATTTGGATCCAAACTGATTTGTCATTTTGGTCCCTCGTGCTAATATCATTTTTAATGCTGCCTTGATATCATTCTTAATCCATGCAGCAACTCAACCTGCTGTACGTTCTTGTCTGAGTAATGAGTACCCTTGGACATTTCACTTCCTAACACTGACCTTCATGAAACCACCTTTCTGTAAGCCCCACCAGGCCGTATCTTTATAACTCTGTTTGTGCTGTCATTTTTTCCAAATATTCCATGCATTTAGGTACAAGGCATTTACATAAGTTCTACTGGATTGGTTTATCTCCTTTAATACTTTTGGCGTACTCCACACACTCCATTCTTATTTTTTTATCTCCAATAATACTGAACCTATCATTTCCACTCACATTTTTAAAATTGATTAGATTACATTACTTACAGTGTGGAAACAGGCCCTTCGGCCCAACCCGTCCACACCGACCGGCCGAAGCGCAACCCACCCATACCCCTACATTTACCCTTTTACCTAACACTACGGGCAATTTAGCATGGCCAATTCACCTGACTTGCACATCTCTGCACTGTGGGAGGAAACCGGAGCACCCGGAGGAAACCCACGCAGACATGGGGAGAATGTGCAAACTCCACACAGTCAGTCACCTGAGTCGGGAATTGAACCCGGGTCTCTGGTGCTATGAGGCAGCAGTGCTTACCACTGTGCCACCGTGCTGCCCATAAATTGCTATGATTATTTTCCTCAGCATAGTCATTAGACTGGCCCTGCCTGTCTATTCTAGTAAACTCTAATTTCAGCTCACTTGCTGTCCTGCTGCTCTGGTTTTCAGTTTCCTGCATTATTCATTTAACTCCACCCAAGATGCATCATCAAACCTCCCTGCCAGGATGTTAATAACCCTCCAGTTAAAATGGACCCTGACCTTTTTTACAGGTCCCACCTGCCCTGGACAAAATCCCAACGAGTCATAAATCTGAAACCCTCTTCCTGAACCAGTTCTTCAGCCACATATTAACGTTTTCTCTCTTCATCTTCCTTATCCCACTTCCACCTAGCACGAGGAGTAACCCAAGATTACAACCCTGGATATCCTTCGTTTCCACTCAGGTCAATCTCCCTGCACTCTCCTTGCAGGATCTTTTCACATTTCCTGCCAATGTTATTGATACCAATGTGTACCACTGGCTGTAAACCCTCCCCTTCAGCATGCCCTGAGCATTCTCGGAGACATGCCTGATCCTCGCACCAAAGACACTTTTTATGAAGAATGCATAGAACCATCGAATCTCTATATTTTGGAAATAGGCCATTTGGCCCAACATGCCCACACTGACCCTCCAAAAAGTAACTCACCCAGACCCATTAGCCTATTCTCATACTCTACATTTACCCCTGACTAATACACCTAACCTACACAACCCTGAACTCTATGAGCGTAGTAACCAGCCCAGAGCCAGTCTCCTACCATATATTGATTCTGCTTTCGCACCACAGATACTGCCAGTACTTCTGAGCATTCCCAGCAACTTCTGGATTTGTCACCAATGATGATCACATACTGATCAAAACGTATCCAACTCAGATCTGAAAAAAAAAACCTGAATTTATTTTCTCAATAAAAATCCAAATATTTGGTCATTCAAGAATCACAGCAAATATCCATTAAATTACTTTTGTTTGGTCCATGATTGTCATTTGTTCACTTTGCCAATCCATGAATAAAAGACATGCTTGCATATTTTGTGCATTATCATTTGGGAGGAGTTAGAGAGAGTTGGGGGGAGGGGCTAGGACCGGGGGTTGCTGGGAAGGTTAATTTCCCACTAAAAACGGACTTACCTCGAGCATCAGCCCTCCATTTGCAGCAGCGGTGAGAGCGAGGAACGGAGTGGGAGAGGAAGAATTGTGCGCTGGGAGGGTAAGTGCTCTGACATATTTGGACAGCGTTTGAACGAGAGACACTACACGTGTAATGTATCCCACCCCGAACTCCTCATCTAACCAAAGCAAAAGAACTCAGTACTGTGTTGATAAGGTGCTTCTCTTCTTTTTTTTTTAATTCTGTGATTGGTTAAAGGAAACCCTTTCCTTTTCCATATATCTAATTTACGACCAAGAAAGCTTTAGAGTAAAAGTGACAGGAGATCTCAGAGCCATGTTATGCTCCACTTGCTCAATGTGGGAGCTCAGGGACACAGCTGCTGTCCCAGCTCTCGTGCAGGACGTGTGTCCATCTCCCTGCACTCTCCTTGCAGGATCTTGTCACGTTTCCTGCCAATGTCATTGGTACCAATGTGTACCACAGCCGCTGGCTGTTCAGCCTTCCCTTCAGTATGCCCTGAGCATGCTCGGAGGCATCCCTGATCCTCGCACCAAAGAAACTTCTTATGAAGAACGCATAGACGGGATGATGGCTCTGGAGCGGCGGATGGACTCACCTTGGAGCACACACAATGCGGAGGAGTTTTAGATAGCACATTCAGTGAACTGATCACATCACAGATTAGGATTGCGGAAGGAGAAAGGGAATTGGTGACCAAAAGCAGAGAAAGAGCAGGAAGGCACTGCAGGTGTCCCCTGCGGTCTCCTCCCTCCTTAGCAGGTATACTGTTTTGGATCCTGTTTGGAGAGATGGCTCACCAGGAGAAGACAGCAGTAGCCCTGTTAAAAGCACCGCGGTTGGCCCTGCTGTTCAGAAGGGCGGGAAAAATACTGGAAGGGCTACGTCATAGGGGATTCAATTGTAAAAGGAGTAGATAAGCATTTTTCTGTTCGAAGTCAAGACTCCAGAATGGTATGTTGCCTTCCAGGTGCAAGGGACGGTAATGCCTCGGATCGACTGCAGAACATTCTGAAGGGGAAGGGTTATTATCCAGTTTTCATGGTGCATGTCGGCACCAATGATATAGGTTTAAAAAATCAGGATGTACTACTACAAACAGAATTTAGGGAGTTAGGAGTCAAGTTAAGAAGTAGGAACTCAGAGGTTGTAATATCAGGATTGCTACTAATGCCACGTGCTAGTCAGAGTAGAAATGAAAGAATAGAATTGCTTGAGAGATGGTGCAGGAGGAAGGAGGTTTGGTTTTTGGGACATTGGGACTGGTTATCTGGGAGGTGGGACTATTACAAATTGGACAGCCGACACCTGAGCTGGAATGGAAACAATGTCCTTCGGGGTACTTTTGCTAATGCTGCTTCTGAGGATTTAAACTAATTTTGTAGAGGAATGGGAACCAAATGAGGAGGTTAATCGATCTTAAGGAAATAGCAACTGCAGCCTGTAAGGAACTAGATAATGAAGTCTGCATGAGTAAGGGGAAGAGTCAGCAGGGAGTAAATGATGAACACAAAGGGACAGGTTATCTGAGGTGCATTTGTTTTAATGCAAGAAGTGTAGTATGTGCAGATAAACACAGGGCTTGGATTAGTATCTTGGAGTTGATATTATTGCTATTACTGATACTTGGTTGAGGGAAGGGCATGATTGGCAAGTAAATATCCCAGGATATCAATGCTTCAGGTGGGATAAAAGGAGGGTAAAAGGGGTAAATGAATTGCATTACTGGTCAAAGAGGATACCACAACTGTACTGAAGGAGGGCACTATGGAGGACTCAAACAGTAAGGCAATAAGGGTAGAGCTCAGAAATAGGAAGGGTGCAGTAACAATGTTGGGGCCTCCGAACAGTGAGCGTGAGATGAAAGTACAAATATGTAAACAGATCATGGAAGGATGTGGGAGCAACATGGTGGTGGTGTAAGGCGATTTTATTTTCGCAACATTGACTCGAGTTCACTTAATATTAGAGGACTGGATGGAGCAGAATTTGTAAGGAGCAGCCAGGAGGGTTTTTTGAGCGTATGGAAACAGTCCAACTCAGGAAAGGGCCATTTTTGTCCTGATGCTGGCGAATGAGCCTGGCCAGGTGGTTGAAGTTTCAGTTGGGGATTACTTTGGGACTATTTTTCACAATTCCATACGTTATAGAATACGCAAGGACAAAGACAAGAGTTGTCCTAAAGGAAGAGTGCTAAATTGGGGGAAGGCCAACTATACCAAAATTCAGCAGAAGTTGAGGAATATAGATTGGGAGCAGTTGTTTGAAGGTAAATCCACATTTGATACGTGGGAAGCTTTTAAAGAGAGGTTGATTAGAGTTGAGGTCAGATATGCTTCTGTGGAAATGAGGGGTTAGCCTCTTTTCCCACATCTTTTCCCACAATGTCATTCTTCCATGACCACCACTATGACATTATGTGTCCCATCTTACCACCGTGGAAACATCTAAGGCCTTTGATTTTCTTGGAATTCTTTTTCTCACCATTGGAGAACTATTCTAAGTGTGCTCAAATCTTTGTTTTATAGTGGAGGATGTGGCCTGCTTCCAATTTTTATCCCTCACAGGGATGAAATTCGTGTCAAAAACTAAATTTCACGTCATGCATCAATGTACATTTCTCGGTCATCTCTGCTGCTCTTCTCACTTCTTAAAGTTTCTGTTCATCACATAAGTTCTTTGGAAATGTGTTTATGAACCCGTCCAGCA
>NW_025206995.1:0-7105 GCF_004010195.1 Chiloscyllium plagiosum | reverse complement strand
TGCTCATACACAGTTTACGTTTTTCTAACTCTGCTGCACTTCTGTTTCTCTGATATATCTCAGTGTTTGACCAAGTCCATTTCAATTTCCTTACGTCCCTGGTTAAAACCAATTCTAATCTGTTTGCTAATTCCAAAAGAATATCTTTCCTCTGTCTTACTAACCTTCCTTGGCAAAGTTGGGAAGCATCTTCAAACCTCAGAGCCGCTTTAGCAATGTTAAGAGCCATTTCCCTCTCTTTTAATTTAACCGACCACATTTAATCAAAATGAAACAAATTATTTCACCTACATTTTATTTAAAGATTTACGACACTAATCACCAAATGTTTAAATCTGCTGGGTGCTTTGGTACTCCAATTCTGTTCAAACCTGTTCAAATCCCAGACAAGCGTTCAATCTGTTAAAATGCCGAGGTCGAACCACTACTAAATAAAGCTAATCGGACAGAAACGCTCGCCTCACCTTGTCATCTATTGGAAATGTGAGGGACTAAAAAGGAACACCTAATTGCCACCATTTAAAGAAAAGTAAGAATTTTCTTTCCGAACAAAACTATTAAGAAACTGAACATTGCTTCACTTAACTGAGCACAACCCTATTGACATGCTGTTCCAATAACACACAATAAATATTACATTATCTTAATCACATATCTACACAGTCTCAACCTTCTCTGCTGCAATCAATCTCCTACACACTGATTTCACTGGGCGGCACGGTGGCCCAGTGGTTAGCACTGCTGCCTCACAGCGCCAGAGTCCGGGGTTCAATTCCCATCTCAGGCAACTGACTGTGTGGAGTTTGCACATTCTCCCCGTGTCTGCGTGGGTTTCCTCCGGGTGCTCCGGTTTCCTCCCACAGTCCAAAGATGTGCAGGTCAGGTGAAATGGCCATACTAAATTGCCCGTAGTGTTAGGTTAGGGGTATGTGTGGGTTGTGCTTCGGCGGGTCGGTGTGGACTTGTTGGGCCGAAGGGCCTGTTTCCACACTGTTTCCATCTTATTCCTTTTTACTAAGCGAAAGTGAGAACTGCAGATGCTGGAGATTAAAGTCAAGAGTGTAGTGGTGAGGAGGGCTTTTGCCCGAAATGTTGATACTGCTGCTTCTCGGATGCTACCTGACCTGCTGTGCTTTTCCAGCACCACACTCTTGACTTATTTCTTTTTACTCTGAATATGTTTTACAGCAACGGTATCTTTTTGATAGACTGCTCTCTGATTTCTTTGAGAACAAGATTTTAGATAGGCAGTTAGCTCTTTGACTCTACAGCAGTTGCTCTGTTGTTCCGTGGCAATAGCTCTAACCAATTTTTAAAATCCCCAATCTTTTTTATAACCCAACATCGTTCCGTGTCACTGGTCTGATGTCATCAAAACAATAAATTCAAACTCGATTGGGTTTTAGTAGCCCGGGCATAGCTTAAACGAATTGTTTAAGCTTGGATTATTGTCAAAACAGCAACCAAAACTCAGGTATCCCTTTAACAGTCAATTGTTGCATGTATCCATTTTGTAACAACTCATCTCCCAGCCTGCAATTTAAGTTTACTTCAATATTCAGAAAACAATGTTCATTTTAAATTGGATATATGTGCTTTGGCTTCGTAACAAATACCATTTAATAACACAAATCATTAACGAAATTAATATTCGAAGTGCATACTGAATAATTGTCATTCTTAAATTGTTTACAATTAGCTAAAACTCGTACATTTCAGTGAAAAATTAAACTTGTTAATTGTATTTTAATTCATAAGAACGCTAAATTGATTTGATTGTTGAATTGTTTGCTCACTGTGAATATGTAATGGTTTAGAGGCAAACAACTTTCGAAATGTTAGTGTGAGAACGTATTCATTTGAATACTGACGTTGAATATTTGATTGTGATCGTACAAAAATAAGGCAAATATTGTCTGTTCAATATAAAATAACATGAAGTTTTCTTTTATTTTTGTATCATAAAGTGTTGTAATGAGTTTATATTTTAGTTCCAAACATATAGTAACAATGTAGTTGCTCTCAGAGATAATGCAGGCATTGTAATATGAAATAGTCGGAGTTCACATGGTATTGTTGGCCCCAATTTCCAAAACACAGGAGATATTTTATTATCGTTCATACCGGGAAACTCATCACTTGGAATCATGACCTACATAATAAATAGATTCCGAAAGATCTGAATTCAGGCATAGTGCTACTGGAACTCACAGCTGCCTGTCATACTGAGTGGCACACTGGCCTGCTCCTTAACCTGTCCAGAAACCTTACAACATGGGTCAGGGCAGTTATTCAAACATACTTTCACAAGAAATCATTCGCAGCCCACCCTGGGCAGGTGAAAATTAATCAATAGCCTATCGCTGGTCTTAGTGTAGATACAAATGCTGTCCATATTCGATACAATGACTGACCAACAAACAGGTCTTAGAAATTCATCTTCAGTCTCAGCCTGATCCAGGGAGCAGATGTATGGGCATGTCTTGCCAGAACACACCGCACAAGCCACTTGACAGCATCTGGCCTGCCTCCTAGATTCCAGATATTTGCACTCTGCACATGACCCAGGATGAAGAAATTCACAATTTGACTGTCTCTTGTAGCACACTGTGCCTCAGAGTGAACATTCTAAAGCCATAAGCAGTATATGTCACCTTCACACTCATCAGTGTCAAAATAAAATTGAACTTCTGTGTAGATGGCCAGACATTAATACAAGGGTCACTCAACCTGCTTTTGAGTGGGTTTTGATCGAGATCAGTCCTGCAGAGTGCATCTGAGGGAAACAGCAGCAAATGCCAAGCCGAGAACCACTTTAATAACTGAACTGTGTGGATTTTGTCTGATGTATGTCACCACACATACATTGTACTGACACTCAGTTGAATGTAACAATGGGCATCATAAGTGCAAGTCTCGACCTAACGCTGCTCCCCAGCTTTCTCAATTTCTCCAATAAAGTGGGTAACGTCACGTCTCTGCATCATATATAATTTGCAATGACCCTGCCCATGTGGAGTACCGTTCAATTTTCATAAATATTTACATCTCCTCAGAGCACACATTTCCACACAAGAATTATCTGTTAAATTCTTCACTCCATTTCCTGTCTTTTCGTGAATAATGAACCAATACGAGTACATCCATAATTATAGTATTTTTAAAGTGAAGGAGGCCCATAGTGTTCTCACTGGCCCTTGAAGTGAAGATTATTACCTCCACCCAAACCAATTTCCCACTTTTACTATGCAACCGCCTTCACACACGCCAAACACAATCTTCATCTTTTATTTCTTACTTTGAAAAGTTTAATTACTGTCTTTTTTGAACAAAATATTCTCAACAGAAGCAAAGGCAATGAGTGAAGGACAATACCCCATCATTAAAATTGTCCCTCAACGGCCTTCTGTAGCCAACACTAAGTTGACACGTTTCGGGTTATCCACTCAACATCCATCTTGTTCTCTGTTTTGGTAGGTATTGTTTCGTTCTTTGTTTACACGTGAATACCTGGAATAGAAACCTTTTTAGCGAAGGAAAGGTCGGACAGATTTGACCAAAAGCAGGAAAACGGAGTTATGTAACAAATCAGTTAGAATCTCCTTAAATTGTGGATCAGGCGCAAGGGGTTCGACAACCTCATCCTGCCCTGGTCGTATTGTGTTCCACATTGCAATCGCATGGCGATCATGCATCCAATTACAAACTCATCTCAGCAGATAATTGTTCAATTAAATTACATAGAGTCATTGATTGCAACAAATTGAAGTCGTATTGACAAAAAATAGCTAAGATCATATCTAGAACAGCTATGCTGCCATGTATAAGGAAGGGTACATTTCTAGTCCAGATTAATTGTCACGACATCCACAACATTCACTACCTCCACTATCAACCCTCAAAGGAAGCAGCGTGGACCAGCTACAAGATACATTGCAGACATTTACCAAAGCCCATTCGACAGCATCTTCCAAGCCTTGATCATCTGAAGTAGCAAGGGCAACACCAACACTGCAAGTTACACATAAAGTCAATGACCATCCTGACTGGAAAATATATCTCAGTTTTGCGGGTGTCACTTGATGAATATCCTGCCTTTCGTTCCCTAACATTATTGTGAGTGACCCTGCACCAACGTGACTGCAACAGTTCAAATGGGCAGTGCACGGCCACCATGTGCAGAACAACAGTGTATGGGCAATAAATGATGGCCCAGCCAGCAATGTCTGATACCTAACAATGAATAATACAATAATGTTTCACTGTTTGGCATCTTAGTTTCCCTTGCTGCGATTCTGAATAGATTTAGTCGATATTCTTGAATCGAAGGCAATGGAGAAGTGATTGGATGGAAGTGCAATAGTTTTTGAGTGGAAAGAACGTCATAAGGCAGATGCTAAGAAATTATTTCTGTGGGTTTGGGAATCCAAAACATGATGACAAGATCTCAGGATAAGGGGCAACTTATCTGGGACTAAGATGATGTGAAATCACATCCCTCAAAGGGTCTCAGCGTATTCAGTATTCGCCATTCCAAAGACTGTGGATGCACTGTCAATGAATTCAGTGAAATCTTCTCAGAGATATGGAGGAGCTTCAGGTTAGATGATGTTACAATGATATGGAGGTATAGATTAGATTAGATTACTTACAGTGTGGAAACAGGCCCTTCGGCCCAACAAGTCCACACCGACCCGCCGAAGCGCAACCCACCCATACCCCTACAACCTAACACTACGGGCAATTTAGCATGGCCAATTCACCTAACCTGCACATATTTGGACAGTGGAAGGAAACCGGAGCACCAGGAGGAAACCCACGCAGACAGGGGGAGAATGTGCAAACTCCACACAGTCAGTCGCCTGAGGCAGGAATTGAACCCGGGTCTCTAGCGCTGTGAGGCAGCAGTGCTAACCACTGTGCCACCGTGCCGTCCACTAAGGTTCAGGAGGGTGTTTCAGATGTGGGAAAGCTGCAATAGAACAGGGAGATTACTGAGATACGGACGGGTGTATGTGCTGGAAGACTTTCCAAACTTCGAGAAGGCTGTAGGGGCTGAAAGGCAGGAAGGAGTGGATGAGCTTGTGGAGTTTATAGCGAGAGGGTAGTATGGAATTGCTAGAGTGGGTTCCAGAGATATACAAGGATATTCGTGATGAAGGAAGCCACAGTGATAAGAAGGACTGAAGATACTGGAGGAGATTACAGGGATCAGTAGGGATGGAGGATTGGAAGATGTATGTGTTGGTGGAGGTTATGCAGATAAGAATAGATTTAGGTGTTGGAGGATGTAAGCGATATAGGGAGGTGTGGAGAGGCTGTAGGATGTGACAGAGTTCAGAAAGACCATGGATAATGGATGAAATTCACAGAGGTAGGGATGGGAAGAGCGGCTGCAGGAGTGTACGTAGATAGAGGAGGATGAAGTGAGTGGAGGAGGTACAGAGATGAAGAACGCTGTAGTATCTGGGTGTGGTTACTGAAATGGGGAAGATGTAAGGGTTTATAGAACATAGTACAATACAGTGCAGAACATGCCTTTTGCCCTCAATGTTGCACTGACGTGTGAACTAATCTAAGCCAATCTCCCGACACTGTTCCATCATCATCCATGTGCTTATCCAAGAATTGTATAAATCCCCCTAACGTGGCTGAGTTAAGTACATTGGCAGGCAAGGCATTTCATGCTCTTACTACTCTCTGAGTAAAGAACCTGCCTCTGACATCAGTCTTAAACCTGTCACCCCTCAATTTGTAGCTATGCCCCTTCGTATAAGCTGATGTCATCATCTGAGGAAAAAGGCTTTAACTGTCTACTCTATCTCATTTTTTGATCATCTTATATATCTCTATCAAATCCCCTATTAGCCTTCTTCTCTCCAATGGGAACAGACCCACGTTTCTCAGCCTTTCCTCATAAGACCTTCCGTCCATACCAGGCAACATCTTGGTAAATCTCCACTGCACCTTTTCCAATGCGTCCACACCATTCCTGTAATGGGGCGATCAGAACTGCACACAATATTCCAAGTGTGGCCGCACTAGCATTTTGCATAGTTGCAGCATGACATTATGACTCCAGAGCTCAATACCTCTACCAATAAAACCTAGCACACCATATGACTTCTTAACAGCATTTCAAACTGGGTAGCAACATTCAGGGATCTATGTACATGGAAACCAAGATCCATCTGCACATTAACATTACCAAGAATATTTCCATTGACCAAGTATGCTGCCTTCCTGGTATTCTTCCCAAAATGAATCACCTCATAGTTAGCTGCATTGAAACTCCATTTGCCACCTCTCAGCCCAATTCTGCAGTTTGTCCAAGTGCCCCTTCAACCCGCAAAATATTTCCACACTGTTCACTACTCCTCCGATTTTAGTGTCATCTGTAGACTTACTATGCCATCCAGCTATGCCTGCATCTAAGTCATTTATAAAAATTACAAACAGTCGTGGTCCCAAAACAGATGCTTGTGGCGCACCATAGTTACCGGACTCCGTGCTGAATATTTTCCATCAACCACCACTCGCTGCCTTTTACAGAAAACCAGTTTCTAATCCAAATACTAAATCACCCTCAATCCCACACCTCTGCATTTTCTCCAACAGCCTACCACGTGGAATCTTATCAAATGCTTTACTGAGGTCCATGTACACCACGATAACTGCCTCACTCTCTTAAACATGCTTGGCCACCTTCTCAAAAACCTCAAAGAGGTTTGAGAGACATGTTGACTATTTGTAATCAAATTGTTGCTTGCTAGATGATTATAAATCCTATCTCTTATAATCCTTCCCAAATAAGGCCAACTGGCCTGTAATTGCCTGGGTCATCTGTAGTGCCCTTCTTGAACAAGGGCAAACATTTGGAATCCTCCAGTCCTCTGGTACTAAACCTGTAGACAATGAAAACTCAAATATAAAAGCCAAAGGCTCCAACAACTCCTTCCTAGCGCCCCAGAGAATGCTCGAATAAATCCCATGCGGCTCAGGGGGCATTTTCACGTTCACTCCTTCTCGAATGGATAACACCTCTTCCTTACCAACCTCGATCCTTTCCAGTCAAATATCTCGCATCTCCTCATTCTCTATACCA
>NW_025206994.1:0-12341 GCF_004010195.1 Chiloscyllium plagiosum | reverse complement strand
TGCAGGAGGAGGTGGCACTATCCGAAAGCTCTTTCAGAGAGTCTGGCATCGGCCACTCTGAACTCAATGCCATTTTCTTTGATTCCAGTTAAGGGCTGATGTGTTCATTCAAAGATCAGAAGCAAAATGCTAACCATCGCTGAAACCTGGAATTGTGTGCACTGATTGCTGTATTGTCCATTCAACGCACGTCCATCTGGACTGCATTGCCTGTGTGTAGCAAGTGGTTTTTGAACAGTAGTTATTCTCTGAAGTATGCAGTAGTATATTCCCTACTGCTAGGGTATCCAACATGAGAGAATCTTTAATCTGGGGAAGTGGATGTCGAATACATCAGGAAATGGTTCTGACTGAAGCAGCTGGGAGGCCACCGTTACTGAAGGTCGGTCTTTGTATGGACCATAGTGATCTTGGCTTTAAGGTGTGTTTGGTTTATTCACAGAGCTGCACTCTCTAACCTGGGGTGATGGTGCCAATTATCAATTCAGGTGTCAGCCATGTTTCAGTCTCTCAAGTCTGAATCTGAGGCTGTGAGTTCGATTCTCAGTGCAGACACTTTAACCAGGCGAGGTGCTGACATGCAGTGAGTAATCCAGAGGCCAATGCTGAACAAATTCACTCAATTTATTCCAATGGAGGATTAGCGGGAGCACACAGAAATACCTTGGGAGCCTCTCTTGGACACCCAGTGCCACACAAAACCCTCAGCAAACCCAATCTATTTAACACAGACTCCCAAAGCAATCCTCTCACTGCCCCTCCATGCCTTAAATGGGACACGGTGATGTGTAAACATAGGAATGGGAGTAGGAGCAGGCCGTTCAGCCCGTCGTGTTGGAAACAGCGTTTAGCCTGATGATGACTGGGCCTCCCCACACCCCTTCAGGCCTTTGGAGGTCGACATTTCACTATCTCTGTTTTAAATAGAGTCAGTGAGTTGGCCTCCACCTCGTTTTGTGCAATAGCCTACCGTGGGGAACCTTATCAAATGACTTCCTGAAATCCATATACACCACATCAACCACTTTACCCTCATCCACCTGTTTGGTCACCTTCTCAAAGAATTCGATAAGGTTTGTGAGGCACGACCTACCCTTCACAAAACCATGTTGACTATCCCTAATCAACTTACTCCTCTCCAGATGATCACAAATCCTATCTCTTAAAACCTTTTCTAACACTTTGCCCACAACCGAAGTAATGCTCACTGGTCTATAATTCCAGGGTTGTCTCTACTCCCCTTCTTGAACAGAGGAACCACATTTGCTATCCTCCAGTCTTCTGGCACTATTCCTGTAGACAATGATGATTTAAAGATCAAAGCCAAAGGCTCTGCAATCTCCTCCCTGGCGTCTCAGAGAATCCTAGGATAAATCCCATCCGGCCCAGGGGACTTATCTATTTTCCCACTTTCCAGAATTGCTAACACTTCCTCCTTGAGAGCCTCAATCCCATCTAGTCTAATAGCCTGTATCTCAGTATTCTCCTCAACAACATTTTCTATTTCCAGTGTGAATACTGATGAAAAACATTCATTAAGCGCTTCCCCTATCTCCTCGGACTCCACACACAACTCCCCCCAACTGTCCTTGATTGTCCCTAATCTAACTCTAGTCATTCTTTCATTCCTGATATACCTATAGAAAGCTTTACTGTTTTCCTTGATCCTATCTGCCAAAGACTTCTCATGTCCTCTCCTGGCTCTTCTTAGCTCTCTTTTAGGTCCTTCCTGGCTAACTTGTAATTCTCATGCACCCTAACTGAGCCTTCACATTTCATCCTAACATAAGCCTTCTCCTTCCTCTTGATAAGTAGTAAACCATGGCTCCCTGACTCCACCACTTCCTCCCTGCCTGACAGGTACATACTTATCAAGGACATGCTGTAGCTGTTCCTTAAATAAGTTCCACATTTCTTGTCCCCATCCCCTGCAGTTTCCTTCTCTATCCCATGCATCCTAAATCTTGCCTAATCACATTGTAACTTCCTTCCCCCTAGCTGTAACTCTTGCCCAGTGGTATACACCTATCCCTTTCTATCACTAAAGTAAACATAACCGAATTGTGATCGCTATCACCAAAGTGCTCACCTACTTCCAAGTCTAACACCTGGCCTGGTTCATTTCCCAGTACCAAATCCAATGTGGTCTCGCCCCTTAGCCTGTCTACATACTGTATCAGGAAACCCTCCTGCACAGACTGGACAAAAACTGACCCATGTAAAGTACTTGAACTATTGTATTCCCAGTCAATATTTGGAAGTTAACGTCCCCCACAACAACTACCCTGCTCCAACGCTCCTATCCAGAATTATCTTTGCCATCCTTTCCTCTACATCTCTGGAACTATTTGGAGGCCTATAGAAAACTCACCACAGGGTGACCTCTCCTTTCCTGTTTCTAATCTCAGCTCATACTGCCTCAGTAGACGAGTCTTCAAACATCCTTTCTGTTACCGTAATACTGTCCTTGACCAACAATGCCACACCTCCCCCTCTTTTATCATCTTCCCTGTTCTTACTGAAACATCTAAAACCTGGAACCAGCAACAACCACTCCTGTCCCTGCTCTAACCATGTCTCCAAAATGGCCACAACATCGAAGTCCCAGGTACCAACCCACGCTGCAAGTTCCCCACCTTATTCCGGATGCTCCTGGCGTTGAAGTAGACACCCTTCAAACCACCTTCCTGCTTGCATGTGCACTCTTGCAACCTTGAAACCTTATTTCTGACCTCGCTACACCGAACCTCCTGTATACTTAAAGTACAATACAGGTTCCCATCCCCTGCTGAATTAATTTAAACCCGCCTGAAGAGCTTTAGCAAATACACCCCCCCCTCCCCCCAAGATATTGGTCCCCCTCTGGTTCAGGTGTAGACCATCCTGCTTGTAGAGGTCCCACCTACCCCAGAATGAGCCCCAATTATCCAGGAATCTAATACCCTCCCTCCTGCACCATCCCTGTAGCCACGTGTTCAACTCCTCTCGCTCCTTATTCCTCGCCTCGCTAGCACGTGGCTCGGACAATACACGAGAGATAATAACTCTGATTGTTCTAGCTCTAAGCTTCCGCCCAGCTCTCTGAATTTCTGCCTTAAATCCCCATCTCTCCTCCTACCTATGTCATTGGTGACTATGTGGACCACGACTTGGGGCTGCTCCCCCTCCCCCTCAAGGATCCCCAAAACACAATCCGAGACATCACGAACCCTGGCACCTGGGCGGCGACACACCAACCGTGAGGCTCGTTCCCACAGAAATAGTGAGAATTGTAGCTGTTGTAATCTTTGTAACGAGGTTAACTAGGTGGATCACATAGAATATGAGTTCCCTGATTGGGGCTGTCAACCCAATCGATAAGAACAGGAGGGTCAGAGGTTCTGCTCACCCTGAGAGCTGGCTCTGACAGCGCTGGAGCAGTGTAAATAAAGGGTGACTCAGTGCTGGGATACCAGCCTCGGGGAGTTACTTTAGTGGCGACGAGAGTAAAATGTGTTCCTGAAGAAACACGTTTTGGGAAAGCAAATCTTAGCAGGACTTATACACTTAATGGTAAGGTCCTGGAGAGTGTTGCTGAACAAAGAGACCTTGGAGTGCAGGTTCATAGCTCCTTGAAAGTAGAGTTGCAGGTAGATAGGATAGTGAAGAAGGGGTTTGGTATGCTTTCCTTTATTGATCAGTGTATTGAGTACAGGAGTTGGAAGGTCATGTTGCGGCTGTACAGGACATTGGTTAGGCCACTGTTGGAATATTGCATGCAATTCTGGTCTCCTTCCTATTGGAAAGATTTTGTGATACTTGAAAGGGTTCAGAAAAGATTTACAAGGATGTTACCAGGATTGGAGGATCTGAGCTATGGGGAGAGGCTGAACAGTCTGGGACTGTTTTCCCTGGAGCGTCGGAGGCTGAGGGGTGACCTTATAAGAGGTTTACAAATTCATGAGGGGCATGGATAGGATAAATAGAGAAAATCTTTTCCCTGGGGTGGTGGAGTCCAAAACTAGAGGGCATAGGTTTAGGGTGAGAGGGGAAAGATATAAAAGGGGCAACTTTTTCACACAGAGGGTGGTACGTGTATGGAATGAGCTGCCAGAGGAAGTGGTGGAGGCTGGTACAATTGCAACATTTAAGAGGCATTTGGATGGGTATGTGAATAGAAAGGGTTTGGAGGGATATGGGCCGGGTGTTGGGATAGCTGGTCAGCATGGATGGGTTGGACCGAAGGGTCTGTTTCCATGCTGTACGTCTCTATGACTCTATGACATCAGTAAGTGTACAATGTGGCTGGCAAGTGTCAAGGAAGGGGCATAGCAATTAATGTTGGAGTGAGGTCAATAATCGTAGGAGCCCAAGGACAGGTGATAAGTGCCTGACAAACATCACAAAGACAATGGGAGAACCTAAGGTGGGGCATGAAGCTGTCCATCATTTATGGTGTATTCACAGGATTGGACGGGAAGATCAGAGAGGATGTGAAAGTGCTGATGTTCATGTTGCATGTAATTGTTGTAATCTGATACGTATAAATATCCTTATTTTATTTGGAAAGGGAGAGTGTTACTGACTTCCGATCTGAGCTATAATTAAGAGGAAACTGGGCCCCATGTGAAAGCCAGATTCAGAATGGTCTCTAGCCTCTGCCACACATGTGCTAAACAAGCTCCGAATTTAGGAGCTACTATACATGGGGCTCAGAATACTCTTTAACATCCTTCTCCAACAATGTTTATTATTACCTTTGAGGTTCTATTGATTACTTTCATATCTAGTTCCTCATACTGTCTCTATAGAACCTCTTTCCTAGTTCTATGTCATTGGTGCCCATGATGGTCCACATCCACTGGGCTCTCCCACTACAAGTTTCTCCCCAGCTCAAAGCAGATATCCTGAATCCTGAGGGGAGTGTCAATTCCCCGGCCAGTGCTGTCCCCATTTAGATGGCTTTCCTGAATCACGGTGCCATGGTCATTTCCCTCATCCATCCCATCTCATCCAAACAAGTTGAAAAAAATCTCAAATGTGCTGAATAGTTATAATGGCTGATGCTGTTACCCTCTGGGTGATCTGGCCTGTTTGACTTATGGTCACAGTCTCCCATCCGTGAATACTGATCAAACCAAATTACTCCAGCCTAAGAGGTGTGGCTATCTCCAGGTACAAAGAATCCAGGTAACCTTCCCCCACTCCCTCATGCATCGCAGAGTCTGTAGTTCAGCCTTTAGCTCTGAGCAGAAGCTGCTTAAACTTCAAACACTTACCACGGATTTATTTTCTCAGGACGAAACTACTTTCCAGGAACTCCCATATACTACAGCCGTGAAACATCACCCACCCTGCTATTCTTAATGAACAATCAGTCAGTCCTTCACTAATCTGATGGTTGCGTTCTTGTGAAAATCAGACTTTAGAAACACACTTAAAGTGTTGGCGATGTAATCGCACATTTTAAAGGTTTGTGCTGTAGAAACAGTGTCTCCAATTGGTCAATTGCTTTACACAAATTCATACTGATGAAATGTGTGTTATAACAGAATGACCTGTATATAATTGTTTGGATCAGTAATATATTTACCTTGTTTTAAATAAACTTTATTAATCTTGCTACCGATTGCTATAGTCTGTTGAACCATGGGAATGGATTAAATATTAGTCACTTACCAAATACTCATAAAACAGCACAGTTTTTCCTCTGGGGCAAAGTAGGACTATGTCCTGGAGCTGAAATGGTTTAGAGAAAACAAATGTAACAAAATACCTCGTGTCCTTTCACTCTTTCTTCCCTCAATCACGAAACTCCGGTAAATTTCACAAACTTGCCAAATCACATGAAGCCGTCGTGTTGCCATGGTCTTCTGCCTATGGCTGGAGGAAGAGCGCCTCATCTTCCGCCTAGGAACCCTCCAACCATAAGGGATGAATGCAGATTTCTCCAATTTCCTCATTTCCCCTCCCCCCACCTTGTCTCAGTCCCAACCCTCGAACTCAGCACCGCCTTCCTAACCTGCAATCTTCTTCCTGACCTCTCTGCCCCTACCCCACTCTGACCTATCACCCTCACCTTAAACTCCTTCCACCTATCGCATTCCAACGCCCCTCCCCCAAATCCCTCCTCCCTACCTTTTATCTTAGCCTGCTGGACACACTTTCCTCATTCCTGAAGAAGGGCTTATGCCCGAAACGTCGATTGTCCTGCTCCTTGGATGCTGCCTGACCTGCTGAGCTTTTCCAGCAACACATTTTCACCCCTGATGAGGAATGGATTGAGCTGATTCTTATTTAAGGCTAACTGCTGTTCCACTGAAGGACTTGTTAAAAACCACGCTGAAGGCTAGTAACTACAGAATTTAACGTGTAGGTTTCAGTTAAATGGCAACTGAAAATGACAAGCAAAATTAGATTTGTACAAAATAAAGGTTTTCACTGCAAGAACTCAGTCCTCAGTATTCAGATTTGAAAGAGCTTCTTAAACCGGGGCAGTTTGGTCGGGGAAACTTACGGAGAGACGCCAAGGGCTCCAGGTCCATAAACAGGTGGTGACAAAAACCCGGGAGGCGTCGGAAGCCAGCATTGGAAAATAACAGGGACCTGAAAATCTGAAGGAGGATACACAGATTGGGGAGATTTTAAAATTGAGACATTTTGCAAGGAGGACCCAGTGTCGGTCAATCAACTTCGGGATGGAAGGTGAATACATAGAATTCCGTTATATTCAGAGCATAGAAACATTTGATACAAGGAGTTTTGCTGGTGTTTATAATGAGCATCCCCTTACCTCATTCCTCAGCAGATCCTCTCGGTCACCCTTCCTCATGGCTGTATTAGCCTTCACTGGCAGTTATCCTTACTTCTGGAACTTAAACTTCCTCTTTCATCTAAAATCACTACAGAGTCTTTTTGCTGGTCGAGACTTTTTCTCAGACTTCCAACGTGTTAATCCACTTTGAGGGTAACAGCTTGTAGACAGGCTGTGTGTTTACTTTAGGACTAACTTACTGCAGATGCTGGAAAGAGCCCCGAGAACAACAAATGCTGGAGGTCACAGTGGGTCTGACAGCTCACGATTCGAGCGGTGACAAAAACCCGGGAGGTGTTTTTGATTTCCTGAAGAAGGGCTCATGCCCGAAACGTCGATTCTCCTGCTCCTTGGATGCTGCCTGACCTGCTGCGCTTTTCCAGCAACACATTTTCAGCACGTTTCGAGTCTAGTTAACTCTTCCTCAGAGCTGAAGTGAGGAGGGAGGGACAGCAGTTATGTTATAGCTTGGGGGTGGGGTGCTGGTGAAAACAAAGATGTCGATTGGAATGTGGGAATGGCAGATCAATGGTGTGTCTACCTGCCAGGCTCGACAGGACAGTACCTGGGATTGGGGGGGGGGGGAAGGGGAGGACATGATAACAAGCTAACAGAAAGGGAAGCAACGGTTTATAGTTTAAAGGTGTTGAACTCAATATTAAGTCCAGACGGCTGTAAGGTCTCAAGGTGAGATTTTGTTCCTCCAGCATGTGCTGTGATTTGCTGGAAACACTGCAGCACCTCGAGGACAGAGATGTGAGCATGAGAGCGGGACGCTGTGTCAAAATGACCAGCTCCAGGAAGGTCAGGGTCATGGTTGTACACCCCTGATGAGGAATGGATTGAGCTGATTCTTATTTAAGGCTAACTGCTGTTCCACTGCAGGCCTTGTTAAAAACCACGCTGAAGGCTGAAGGCGTTCCTCAAACTGGTCACCCAGTCTGCGTTTAGTTTCTCCAATGTAGAGTCGGCCACACTGGGCGCAGCAAATACAATACATTGAATTGGAGGGGGTACGGATCAAATGCTGCTTCACCTGGGAAGACAGTTTAGGCCCTTGGATGGTGAACAGGGAGGAGGTGAAGGGGCAGGTGCCACAACTTCTGTGGTGACATGGGAAGGTGCCAGTGGGATGGAGGGGTGGTGCTGGTGGTTGTGGGATGGACTAGGGTGTCCCAGAGGGAATGATCCCTGTGGGGACAGGGGGAGTGAGGGGAAGATTTGTTGGGTGGTGGTGTTCTGTTGGAATTGTCTGAAATGGCAGAGAATGGTCCTTTGAATGCGGAGGCTGGCGGGATGAAAAGTGAGGACAAGGGGGACTCGATCATACTGTTGCGAGTGATGGGAAGGGGCAAGGATGGAAGCACGGGTGATAGGTTGGATGCGATTGAGGGCCTTGTCAACCACAGTGGGGGGGAAAGCACGGTCATGGAAGAAGGAAGCCATGACAGCAGCATCTTTTGGAAGGTGGTATCATCTGCTCAGAAACGGAGGAACTGGGAGCATGGGATGGAGTCCTTGCAGGACGTGACAAGTTGTAGTGACGGTAACTATAGGAGCCAGTGGCTTTATAGTGGATGGCAGTGGACAGTTTATCCCCCAAAATGGCGACAGAGGGATGAAGGGAAGTGTCAGAAATGGACGATGTGAAAGCGATAGAGGGATGGAAATTGGGGGCAAAATAAACAAACTTTTCAAGGTTCCGGCAGGAGTATGACACAGCACTGAAGCAGCGGTCGATGTACCAATTAAAGAGACATGGGAGGGGCCAGCGTAGGACTGGAACAAGGATCGTTCCACATACCCCCATAAAGAGGCAGACCCATGTGGGTGCCCATAGCCACTCCTTTAACTTGACTGAAGTGAGAGGGTGGATTAAAGGAGAAATAGTTCAGTGACAGAACAAGTTCAGCCAGGCAGAGGAGAGCGGTGGCGGATGGGGAGCGTCTCTGGTTGAGGAAGAAGCTGAGAGCTTGTAGATCATCCTGGTGGGGAATGGAGGGGGAGCGGGGACTGGATATCCACGGGAGGCGGTTAGGACCAGGGAACTGCAACGTGTCAATATGGTGGAGGGCATCAGAGGAATCGTGGATGTGGGTGGGCAAGGTCTGAACAAGTGGAGAGAGGATGGAGTCAAGGCAGGAGGGAATGAGCTCAGGGCAGGAACATGGGCCTGCCAGGACAGTCTGGTGTGTGGATTTTGGGAAGGAGGTAGAAGTGGGCTGTCTGGGGTTGGGACACTACAATGTTGGAGACAATGGCGGGGCTGATCTCCAGACGTAATGAGGTCAGTGACAGTTCTGTTAACATTGGCTCAATGTTCGGATGTGGGGTCATGGTCTGGTGGGGGCAGTAGGAACAAGTATCTGACAGCTGGTGTTGAACTTCTGCAAGGTACAGATCAGTGCGCCAGCCTACAACAGCAGCATCTTTACTGACAGGTTTGATAACCAAGTTAAGGGGTGGGCCTGAGAGCGCGAAGTGGGGCAATTTCAGAAGGGGACAGATTCGAGTGGGTGAGAGGAGCAGGGACACTCAGACGGCCAATGTCACGTCAGCAGTTTTTATTGAAGAGATCGAGGTCAGGCAAGAGTCTGAGGCAGGGCCTCAAGTGCAGGGTGAATACTGGAGGCGGGTGAAGGGATCAGTGGAATGATGGGGGAGTCCTGCCTGAGGAATTGAGCATGGAGACAGGCGGTGGAAAAACAGGAAAGACATTTACTTTGATTGAAACTATCAGAAAGTACAGAAGAGGATTGAAATGATAACAAACAGTGACACTGTGCACATGAATCATTTTTGCTTCATTTATACATTAAGAGCTGACAAGATTTCAGTGACACATAAATGACGCAGGTTAGATGAATGTTCCTGGGTGCCAACAGGAGGTGTTGGCACCCTGCCCAGTTATTGATGGATGAGGAGATCAGCCAACCTGCGGGCACCATCATTGCAATATTCACCTCGTGATGTGGGTGGATCTCCCCTGACCCTTGGGGAGGTCCACCCCCAGACAATAACAGCTTCAACCATTTCTCCCTTATTCACGCCTGATGATACAAACGTTGTTAGCGAGACCCGCGTCACGTATTGCTTCGATGAACATCTTCTTCTTGCATGTGCTGTTAAGGAGAGAGTTCCAGGATGTTGACCCAGCCAAACTGGAAGTGGGACAGCACACAGCCGAGCCAGAAAGGTGTGCCACTTGCTGGGGAACCGTGGGGGGGGGGGGGGGGGGGTGCGGGGTGACGGTGTTTTTGATCTTCTAATACCCTTTCCCACTCAGGAGATAGAGATTGTGAGTTTGCAAAGTGAAGTCATGGATGTATTGAAAAATGATAGTTAAAGGGCAAGACGAAACGCATGGTGGCTCAATGGTTAGCACCGCAGCCTCACAGCACTAGGGACCCGGGTTCGATTCCGGCCTGTCTGCGTGGAGTTTGCACATTGTCCCCATATCTGTGTGGGTTTCTTCCCACAGTCCAAAGATGTACAGGTTGGTAGATTGCCCACAGTGTTCAGGGATGTGTAGATTAGGTGCATTACGCAGGGGGAAATGTAGGGGAATGGGTCTGGGTGGGATACTCTCCAGAAGGTCAGTGTGGACTTGTTGGGCCGAATGGCCTGTTTCCACACTGTAGGGATTCTATGAATGTGAATCACTAACCATCGGTAGATGTGTTCATCTCAGGATCAAACAGGTCAATTGTCCCAAAAAGCCTAATGCCAGGCTGTAAGAGGGGCAGAGTCTTTTGGTCCAATCCTTGCAGAAGGCAACTCGAACAGCTGCTACCCTTGGCCCATAAATGGACACCAACCCAATGGCCCAGTCCTTGGGAACACGGATGGGAGCAAAGACAGACCGACAGAGAATGCAAAAGGTGACCTAGTCTTGCAGTGGGTAGGGTCAAAGCTGTTCAGTCAATAGTGATGGGACTGAGTGGGTCAAAGTTGAAAGACCAAAGGCTGAAGGAAATAAGGCCACAGGAGGTTGTTGAGATTATGGTGGGGTAACCCGAGAGTTACGATTGTTAATTTAATGGTTTTGAAGGAGGTTGGGAGTCGGGGGTGAGGTGAAGGTACATGAGGATGATATCACAAGATGGAACATTGGCTGCAATTCGAACAACTCCAAGCTGACACTGGTTTAAGATGCCAGAAAGGAGCAGACTGGAGCACTCAAGCCTGGAAATGACACATGCACTGATAAAGATTTTTAAAACGTTAATTCAGGGGATGTAGAAATTACTGGTTGGGCCAGCATTCCCTACCCATCCCTAGTTGTCCTTGAGATGCTGTCTGTGTGGTCTAGGTACAGCCACAGTGCTGTTAGGGAGGCAGTTCCAGAATATTCTCCCAGCGACAGTGAAGGAACGGCGATATATTTCCAAGTCAGGATGGTGAGTGGTTTGGAGGGACACTTGGTGTTCCCATGAATCAAGATGAGAGTGGTGCTGGAAAAGCACAGCAGGTCAGGCAGCATCTGAGGAGCAGGAGAATCGACGTTTCAGGCAAAAGCCCTTCATCAGAATTCCCATGAATCTGCTGCCCGGGTCCTTATCTCTCTAGATGAAAAGGGTTGGGGATTTGGAAGATTTTGTAACTACCCTAGAATTTGCTATTCAGTGAAAAATTCTGCAATTGTGAAAGATTAGAGGACTCAACTCAGTCTGATTTCCTCTAGATAGTTGCCGTGAGGAGGAAGCAGATATAGGAATTGTAGTGGAGGCATTGTGGACGGATTCTCAAAAGGCATTTGATTAAATGGGCAAAAGTGAGGGCTGCAGATGCTGGAAATCAGAGTCTGGATTAGAGTGGGTGCTGGAAAAGCACAGCAGGTCACACAGCATCTGGGAAAACCGACGTTTCGGAAAGGCCCTTCATCAGGACTGAAGGCCATTTGATTAAATGCCACCTCCTAGCTTGTGGTGTAATAAAATTATATGAAGGGCACTTGTTAAAAAAAAACAATATGTGGCAGTGTTGGATAGAGGTTTGCCACTCTTCAGGCTCTCTGCCTGTATTCCTGATGAAGGGCGTTTGCCCGAAATGTCGATTTTCCTGCTCCTCGGATGCTGCCTGAACTGCTGTGCTTTTCCAGCACCACTGATCCAGAATCTGGTTTCCAGCATCTGCAGTCGTTGTTTTGACCTCGTTGATTTTGACCCTACTGCGAATCCTCTCGCAGGGATGCCTGCCTTGAAGAAGCTTTCCTCCTCTCTCTACGAGAAGCTCAGGCAGTCCCCCTCCCACTGCAACCCCCCAGGACATTCCCTCTGCCCTGAAGCTCTTCACCCATGTGGTGAACTGTTGCTTTCCAGCCTGGCTGCTGTGAACAGGGGTGTCCCCCAGGGGTCAGTGTTTACACAATGAGTTTCCCAAAAAAAAAAACCCCAAAACTTGCAGACGGCTCAGAGACAAGGGAATGATTGAACTGGGAAGATACGCGGAGACACTTCAAGGAGAGAGGGGACAGAGATACCCACCGACAAAGTAACAGGTCGCGCTGGTGTCATTCCATGGAGAGAGACATAAAAGGTGAGATATT
>NW_025206993.1:0-12338 GCF_004010195.1 Chiloscyllium plagiosum | reverse complement strand
ACAGGTAAATTAATGCTGGAGAATGTTGAAAAATGTGAAGAAAAGAAAATTTCCTTCATAGAAGGACCAGAAGAAGGTTGTGACAGTATCCTCAGGCACCAATGTGGTGACAAGCAATACTACTACTCTTCTACAAACCATCCACCTAGAATGATGCAGACCCTCCTGTGTGTGGTTTGGGCATTCAAGATGATGAAGTAACACTGGATGAGTCTGTACAAAACCATGCTTCAGAGGACAGCATGCTCCTGCATAACATGCAAGAAATCAATCAAAGAAATAGAGCACCTGCAGACCCTGAAGGGTAACAACCTCCAAATCACTGCTTTGTTCGAGGATACTGCTTTTGTAAATGTAACCATCATTAGAAAAGAAGCCACAAATAATCACCACCGCTACGTTTTGTGTTGGAGTCATTTAAAACATTCTAACAGTTCATTGCCTCATTAATTAACTCTCAATAAAAAATGATCAGTTAAAAATGTGCCATCCACACATGTTTTCCATAAGTATCATGCCATCTCATAATCCTGGATAAGCATCTCTCCCTGTTTTAATTTGGTTTGAGTCCAAAATTCCAATATACTTTTCGGTATACGTATGTTCGTTCTGTTGTCCTTTTCAATGCCTCAAATACACCAGAATCTGAAGGATGACTCTATGCCTCTATGACAATAGAGCAATACTCCTATGAATCTGCCAGCCACAGGTTTAAAGGAACAATCTTTGACATCCATTGAACTGGTTGAACAGCTCATCTGAAAGGCAGAATCTCCAGCCTATTGTAGGATCAACCTAGCTTTTGTGGTTAATTTTCAATGGAACTCAAATCCAAACTTTGTGGCACATGCACAAACACCCGAACAACTACAGCAACATATGACACTCAATGATATTCAGGAACAAACACAAATGTCCCTGATTAGAATAAATTAGCATTTTGGGCTATAGAAATTGATAATATTGATCAGGTTTTTTTTCAAGTTGCAATTGGCTAAGTAGAGAAAGGCAAACCATTTGAAATAATTTGACACCAGGTTACAGTCCAACAGGTTTATGGAGAGGATCTCAAAGAAGATCACACATATCAACACTGAGTACTTTCAAATAAATGTGCTGGACTGTAACCTGGTGTTGTGTGATTTTCAAATTTGTCCACCCCAGTCCAACACCAGCACCACCACATCATTGGAAATAATATAATTGGTTTCTTAAAGGCTTTTAATAAGATGTCTCACAAGGAGTTGATGCATGAAATTGATTACCAGCATTTGAGTATTGATTAATATACAGCATCACAGTTGGGTTACTTTCAGAGTGGTCGGTTGTAATCTACAGGGTGTAAGCAGGATCAGGTCTCAGGCCTCGGTTACAGTCAAAGCATTCCAACTATTCATACCGAAGAACCAGTTGGTATGAAAATAAGGTGTGATAATCATGCAGACATTCAAAGGGATATCAAGAAAGTGCAACACTTAGTGATAGGTAACAAGATGGCAGATGATCTGAACGTGGGGAAAGAGGCAATTATTCCCTTAGGGAAGAAAATTAGAAAAGATCATCTTTGGCTGAATTCACAGGGAAGGTTATGCTTCACGGGGAATACAATGGAAATGTTCAAAACATTGATTTCTACGATGAGAGGGCTGTCCATGACAAGTTGTTCTGTAGAATTACCCTATTTTCTCAAGGACAAAGTGAGTACTGCAGATGCTGGAGTTCAGAGTCAAAAGTGTGGTGCTGGAAAAGCACAGGCAGCATCCGAGGAGCAAGAGAATCGATGTTTCGGGCACAAGCCCTTCATCAGGAAGAAAGTAGCTGATGAAGGGCTAATGCCCAAAACATCGTTCTCCTGTTCCTCGGATGATGCCTGACCTGCTGTACTTTTCCAGCAGCACACTCTTGACTATTTTTTCCCAAGTTCAGAAAACTTGAAACAAACAAATTTAAAGTCAGATAAACAGAGTAGTTACTGAGATGCTATTTCTCCTGGCTGATAACACTACAGGGAGAAAGTGAGGTCTGCAGATGCTGGAGTAACAGAGCTGAAAATGTGTTGTTGGAAAAGTGCAGCAGGTCAGGCAGCATCCAAGGAGCAGGAGAATCGATGTTTCGGGCACAAGCCCTTCATCAGGAAGAAAGAGCTGATGAAGGGCTAATGCCCAAAACATCGTTCTCCTGTTCCTCGGATGATGCCTGACCTGCTGTACTTTTCCAGCACCACACTCTTGACTATTTTTCCCAAGTTCAGAAAACTTGAAACAAACAAATTTAAAGACAGATAAACAGAGTAGTTACTGAGATGCTATTTCTCCTGGCTGATAACACTACTGGGAGAAAGTGAGGTCTGCAGATGCTGGAGTATCAGAGCTGAAAATGTGTTGTTGGAAAAGTGCAGCAGGTCAGGCAGCATCCAAGGAACAGGAGAATCGATGTTTCGGGCATAAGCCCTTCTTCAGGAATTCCTGAAGAAGGGCTTATGCCGGAAACGTCGATTCTCCTGTTCCTTTGATGCTGCCTGACCTGCTGCGCTTTTCCAGCAACACATTTTCAGCTCTGATATCACTACTGGGCCAGGTTTCAAAATAAACAGCTTGCTACTCGGATTGAGGTCAGGAGTTTCTTCAGTTAGAGTTAAGAATTGCTGAAATTCTCGACTCCAGAGGTCAGTGGATGTACAATCGTTGAGTATACTCAAGACTTGGATGAATAGATTGTTGGGCAATATGGAAAACAAGGAATATGGGAATAGAAACAGCAAAGTGCATTTAAATGGGGAGATTAATCACAATCTTATTGAATGGTTGAGCAAACTTGCGCTTTGAATGGTCTCTTCCTGTTCCTTTCTATATTCCTCTAGTGAAAAATATTAATACCTATTTGTAGATCATTTAAATAGTCCAAGTGGTTTGCATTGGTGATTTCAAAAGGAGATTAGACAAGCAAAGTAATTACTTGAGCAAAGTAATCTTGCAATGATATGATGTGACGGCAGGAGAGTTAGACTGGTCAAATTTCTCTACATAAATAGTTTGCATTCCTGATCACTAAAGAAAGGGGAAACTGAGATAGCAGAGACCTTGTTGTAACATTCTAACCTTCCCTGTAAATGTGCGATATGCCAGAGAATTAGCAACTGACAAATAGAGTTAGAGAGAAGTACAACATGGAAACAGACGCTTCAGTCCAACTCATCCATGCTGACCATGAAGCCTAAATTAACCTAACCTCATTTGCCAGCACTTGGCCCATATCCCTCTAATCCCTTCCTATTCATATATTTATAAGATGCCTTTTAAAT
This sequence comes from Chiloscyllium plagiosum, assembly GCF_004010195.1. Lineage (NCBI taxonomy): Eukaryota > Metazoa > Chordata > Chondrichthyes > Orectolobiformes > Hemiscylliidae > Chiloscyllium > Chiloscyllium plagiosum. The sequence goes on along the minus strand of NW_025206993.1, from coordinate 9,037 downwards.
ATTGTAATTTTACCAGCCTCCACCACCTCCTCAAATGTGACACTCTTTGTTCAAGAAAGGGTGTGAGGACATCATGAATAACAAAGGCTGTCATTTTCAGATTAGGTTTAAGATAAGGCTTTAGAGAAAATAATCATCAGGTAACATATCAGCAGGCACTTGGAATGGTTTAGATTAACTGGGAAGAACTAGGGCAGATTTGTAAATTTGCACCTGCCAAAGATCTAACACCTACCCATCTACTTCCTCCCTCTTCAGTATCCAAGAGCTCAAACGTATCTTCCAGGAGACGCAGCACTTTACCCCCACTTCCCATAATCTAGACAATTGCATTCGCTGCTCACAATGTGGTCTCCTCTACACTGGGGAAACAAAGTGTAGACTGGGTGAGCACTTCACAGAACATCTATGTTCGGTTCACAAAAAGGACCGCGAGCTTCCAGTTGCCTGCCACGTTAACACACCACCCTCTTCCCTGGCCAACATCTCTGTCTCAGCCTTGCTTGAGTGTTCCAGTGAAGCTCAGCACAAGCTGGTAAAATGACACCTCATTTTCCGTTTGGGGACTCTGAAACCCTCTGAGTTCAATCATTTTAGGGCCTGAACTCTCTCATGTAGTAGCCTCATTACCCACACACCAGGCCTTGCTTTCACTTATAAGTAAAAGATCAAAGGTTCTAAATAAAGCCTCACACTTAAAATGCATTGTCTGATGTGACATGACACCTCTTTTAGACTGAGGAAACCTTAAGTTATGTCGGGGCAGCGATTTGAAAGAAATTCTGGGATTTGCACCTTAATCGAAACCTGCATCTCCATTCTAACTGATTGAAGACTTAACAACCAAATAGGTTTGTTCAATACATTCACGTCAGTTGTATGACCCTTTGATCTGTTATTTATAAATTCTGTGTCGGATGTCCTCTCTTTCGCGAGCACCTGAACAAGGACTGAAGTTCCAAAAGCTTGTGTGGACTATAACCTGGTGTCGTGTGAGTTTTGACCTGATTTCTCTTCACAGATGCTGCCAGATCTGCTGAGCTTTTCCAGCAACTTCTGTTTTTGTTTGGGATTTGTAAAAGGCTTGACTAGTCTAAGTTCTGAAGATGTGATGGAGGCTAATGAAGGGATTGCAATGTTTGATATCCATATTAATTTTAAGAAAGCATTTGATAGAGTATCCCATAAATAGCTGCATAACAAGATTGAGGCTCATGAAATAGGAGGGTTCGTCAGCTTGGATAAATGATCAGCTTGAGGACAGAAAATTATGGGTCATAATAAATCATTGTTTTTTTAGAGTGGAGGATGATAGATATTGCTGTAGGCAGGTGTTAGTACTGGAGACATGAACATTTTGATGGATGTAAATAATTTGGATATTGGAATACATAGTAAAATATCAAAACTTGCGCATGGTATAAAATTTAGAGGTGTGGTAGGCAGTGAGGATGATACTAACCGACTGCGCCAGACATGGATAGACTAGAAGAATGGACAAACAATTGGCAGATAGAATTTAATTTTTTAAAACATGCTGCATCAGTAAATGCATCAGGGAGAGGTATTTTAGACAATGGCACTATAAACGTGTAGGAACCAAGGGACCTGAGACTGCATGTGCACCAATGTTTGAAGGGGTGAACATAAATCTTTAACGTCAGAGTTCTCCATTTCTAACTTCTGCAGCAGGAAGAGCGAGAGCTTGGACCAGGAGCCTGTCGGGAAAGGTGAGTCACTAATTTAAATCTTTACATCTGACATCAGAATGCAGAGGTTTCTGGGAAAGAAGGGACTTCTTTTTCCCCTCAGCTATATAAGTGAGTGCTTTCTAAACCTGAGACCCTATCCTTGTCGGGCCTCCCACTCATCCAACTCCTCTAACCTTAAACAGCAGGGACACATCAGGTAAGCTTCTCTTCTTTTTTTACTTTCTGATAAGGGGACAAGCAAGGATGGCAGTGCAGGGAGAGGAATGTTCCTCCTGCATGATGTTTAAAGTGAAGGACACCATTAGTGTCCCATCCAAGTACATCTGCAGGAAGTGCAGCTAACTCTTGCTCCTCTAAGACGTTGTTAGGGAATAGGAGTGGGAGCTGAATGAACTTCGGATCATTTGGGAGGCAGAGTCTGTGATAGATAAGAGTTACAGGGAAGTAGTTACTCCTAGGCACGAAGAAATCTGGGTAACTGTTAGAAGGGGAAAAAACAGTCAGTGCAGGGATCCCCTGTGGTCGTTCTCCTGAAAAACAAGTATACCGTTTTGGATACTGTTGGGGGAGACGACTTACCAGGGGTATAGAAGGGAAGGGGTGAAAGGAGGAGAGTGCTAGTCACTGGGGACTCAATAGTTAGAGGGTCAGATAGAAGCTTTGTTGGGAACAAAAGAGACTCATGGTTGGTATGTTACCTCCCAGGTGCCTGAGTCCGTGATGTTTCGGATTATGTCTTTGGGGTCCTGAAGGGAGAGGGTGTCCAGCTTCAAGTCATGGGCCACATTAGTCCCAACGACATAGGTAGAAAACGGGATAGGGATGTAAGGCGGAATTTCAGGGAGCTAAGGTGGAAGCCGAGAGCTGGAACTAACATAGTTGTTATCTCTGGTTTGTTACCCATGCCATGTGATAGCAAGGCGAAAAACAGGGAGAGATATCATCTGAACTCATGGCTGCAGGAATAGCGCAGGAGAGAGGGTTTCAGGTATATGGATAATTGGGGCTTATTCTGGGGGAAGATGGGACCTCTACAAACAGGACCAGAGGAGAAATAATATCCTAGGTGGGAAATTTGCTAGTGCTATTCGGGTGGGTTTAAACTTGCTCAGCAGGGATTAAGAACCTGTGGTGTAGTTCCAGTGCACAAGAGATTGTGAGTAGGGAGGACATGGACAGGATTTCACGGTCACAGGAGTGTGCTGGCAGACAGCAAGCTGGTTTGAAGTATGTCTACTTCAACGCCAGGAGTGTCCGAAATAAGGTAGGTGAGTTTGCAGCAAGGATAGATACCTGGGACTTCAATGTTGTGGCCATTTCAGAGACATGGATAGAGCAGGGTCAGGAATAGATGTTGCAGGTTCCAGGGTTTAGATCTTTCATTGAGACCAGGGAAGATGGTAAAAGAGGGGGAGATGTTGCTTTGTTAGTCAAGAACAGTATAATGGTGGCTGAAAGAGCATTTGATGAGAACTCGTCTACTGAGGTAGTGTTGGCTGAAGTTAGAAACAAGAGAAGACTTGTCACACTGCTGGGAGCTTTTTATACGCCCCCGCAAAGTTCCAGGGATGTAGAGGAGAGGTCTGGCAAAACAATTCTGGGTAGGAGTGAAAGGAACAGGGTGGTCATTATGGGGGACTTCAACTTCCCAATATTGACTGGAAATGCTATAACTCTAGTACGTCAGATGGATCTGTCTTTGTCCAAAGCATGCAGGAGGGTTTCCTGACAAAGTATGTCGAAGGGCCAGCAAGAGGGAAGGCCACATTAGATCTGGTACTTGGTAATGAACCAGGCCAGGTGTTTGATTTAGTGTTAGGTAAGCACTTTGGAGAGCGTGACCATGATTCGGTTACGTTTAGTTTAGCGATGGAAAGGGATAGGTACATGCCACAGGGTAAGAGTTATTGGTGGGGGAAGGGCAATTATCATGTAATAGGCACAGAATGGGGTAGCAAAATGCAGGGGATGGGGGCAATCGAAATGTGGAGCTGGTTTAAGGAACAGATATTGCGTGTCCTTGATAGGTATGTCCCTGTCAGGCAGGGTGGAAGTGATAAGGTAAGGGAACCGTGGTTTACTACAGAAATTGGGTCTCTTGTTAAGCGGAAGAGGGAGGCTTATGTGAGATTGAAACGAGATGGTCAGATGAGGCGACGGAGAGTTACAGATTAGCTAGGAAGGATTTAAAGAGAGAGTTAAGAAGAGCAAGGAGGGGACATGAGCAGTCTTTAGCAGGTGGGATAAAGGAGAACCCTAAAGCTCTCTGTTGGTATGTGAGGAATTAAAGGATGACTAGATTAGGAGTAGGGTCAGTCAAAGGCAGAAATGGGAAGTTGTGTGTGGACCCTGTGGAGATTGGAGAGGTGCTAAATGAATATTTCTCATTGGTTTTCACTCAGGAAAAGGAGAATATTGTAGAGGAGAAGACTGAGATACAGGCTATTAGACTAGAAAAGATTGAGGTCAGTAAGGAGGAAGTGTTATCAATACTAGAAAGTAGATAAGACCCCTGCGCCAGATCGGATTTATCCGAGGATTCTTTGAGAAGCTAGGGAGCAGTTGGCGGAGCCTTTGGCTTTGATCTTTGAGCCATTATTGTCTACAGGTTTAGTACCAGAGGTCTGGAGGATTGCAAATGTTGTGCCCTTATTCAAGATGGCCAGTAGAGATGACCCAGATAATTATAGACCAATGAGCCTTACGTCTGTTGTAGGAAAAGGTTTGGAAAGGATTATAAGAGATAGGATTTATACTCATCCAGCAAGCAACAATTTGATTGGAGATAGTCAACATGGTTTCGTCAAGGGCAGGTCATGTCTCACAAACCTCACTGAATGTTCTGAGAAGGTGATCAAGCATGTGAATGAGGCAGTTGACATGGTGAACATGGACTTCAGTAAAGCCTTTGATAAGGGTCCACATGGTAGGCTTTTGGAGAAAATGCAGAAGCATGGATGGAGGGTGATTTAGCGGTTTGGATTAGAAACTGGCTTTCTGTAAGAAGGCAGCGAGTGGTAGTTGGTGGAAAATATTCAGCCTGGAGTCCGGTTCTTGGTAGTGTGCCACAAGGACCTGTTTTGGGACCACTGCTGTTCGACATTTTTATAAATGACTTGGACGTAAGCATAGGTGGGTGGGTTAGTAAATTTGCAGTTAACTCAACCACATTAGGGAGATTTAAACAATCCTTGGATAATATATAGATGATGATGGGATAGTGTAGGGGGATGGGCTTTGATTAGTTCACAGGTAAGGGGCAACATCGAGGGCCAAAGGGCCTCTTCGGCGCTGCACTGTTCTATGTTCTACATGTAGTCTGTGGCTAGCAAAGCATATGTGATCTTGCACTTCCTAAATATGGGCATTGGTTATAAATACAGGGATGTTAAGTAGAATCTTTAATCAGCTCTGGTCACCGCTTAAAGAACAGTTTGTGACAGGGCACAAAGATTTACCAGAATGGCTTTGTGGGTAACGTGAGAAAGCAGTGGCATGAATTTGCTGCTCCTTTGAAAAATTTAATGTCAGGTACTACACAACTAGGTAGAATATAGCACTGGTGGATGCTTGCGTGGGAAAAGGTAGTTAATACCTCAAAGGGACAGGTCACAGGTTGTTATAGTGAAGAAGGAAGCTACGAAGCCCCTTATGCCTGTACTGGTTCTACTACCTACTGCCCATCTCCTGCTGTCCCCATGTCCCTGCACACCATTTCTATCCAAATAATCATTCAATGCATTCTTCAATGCATCAATTAAACCAGGCCCAGCCCCAGCCCCATTTCCAGACAGTACACTCCATTCTCTAACTACTTGCTGTGTCAAAACGTTTCTCTATATCATGTCATCCTTGTTTCATAGACAACTTTAAATCTGTGCCCCCCTGTTCTTCTTTCTTTTATGAACAGGAACAGCCTCGTTTGAAAATAAATCAAAAAATTGCAGATACTGGAGATCTGTAACACACAAAAACAGACTTTGTCAGAGAAAAGGTCAGAAGAAGGGTTGCTGGACTCAAAACATTAACTCTATTTTCTCTCCACAGATGCTGCCAGACCCGCTGAGTTTCCCTGCAATTTCTGTTTTTGCGTGATACAGTCTCTCTCCATTTAGTCTCCCCAGCCCATTCTTAGTTCTGTAAACCTCTGAAGAAAAACCTCAGATTTGCTCACTTAGTTACAAAGGGCAGGAAATAATCATTCCCAGGTAGGCAATATTTGGGAAAGACTGGCACAAGGGATAAGGAGCATGTGTAGCCCTGATAATAAAGAATAACATAGGAACATGAGTAAGGAAGGATGGTGGCTCAGAAAATTCATAAATAGCATCAGAATGGATGGAGATTAGGATTGGTTAGGGTCAGAAAGCACTGGTGGAAGTAATTTATACATCCCCAAATAACTTCATCAGAGGCTCACTGATAATGTTGAAACTTTATTGCTGGAACAGCACAGCAGGTCAGGCAGCATCCAGGGAACAGGAGATTCGACGTTTCGGGCACAGGCCCTTCTTCAGGAATGAAGAAGGGCCTGTGCCTGAAACATCGAATCTCCTGTTCCCTGGATGCTGCCTGACCTGCTGTGCTGTTCCAGCAATAAAGTTTCAACTTTGATCTCCAGCATCTGCAGACCTCACTTTCTCCTCACTGATAATGTTGCCTTGTATGGTGATGAAAAGTCTGAAAACGAACCTTCCAGCTCAGCGAGCAAACTTACATCAAGAACCTCAACTTGAGCTACAAATTTTCTCAAAACTCGCTATCCCCAATGCATAAACAGGAAATTACTGGAGCTTGTAACAGCAATATTATTGATATGGGAACTTTATCGTCACTTAGTGTGGACCAATCAAATGGTGGTCAAGGAAGATGAGATCATAGACTGATTCAGTGAAAGTTTCTTAGAGCGCTTTGTTCTGCAACCAACTAGAGATCTCGTATTGTTCAATGAGGTTACATTAATTAGATTGCCATAGTAAAAGCTCCACTGAGAAATATTGTTCATAATACTGAACTGAATTTTATTCCAAATATGAAAACATACCCCAATACTAAACAAGAATTGGAAACAAAACAAAGCTGGTTGCATGGGTAAAAGAGGGGAACTGTCCACGGTTGACTGGCTAATTGGACTTAAAGATATTGCAATAAAGGGGTAATGTAACCATTTAACAGAACAATTAAAATTTTTCAACAAAACACATTCTATTGATGAAAATAAACTATGCAAGAAATATCCATCCATGGCATACCAAGAAATTTAAGGATGGTATTACATTAAAGAAAGAGACGTTAATATTGCAAAAAAACGGCAGTAATTATGAAGGTTGGGGGTGTTCTAGAAAGTTAAGGATTACCAAAAAATGATGATCAAAAAGACATGAACTGTGCATGAATATAGAAAATGTTTTTCAAAACTTTGCCATGCATGTAAAATGAAAGTTCTGCACAGAGGTTTTATTCCAGAACTGGAACATAGCAAGGAAGCTAGTAAGACTGAGAAGATTAAGACAATTAACATCAGCAGAGAAATAGGATTGAAGAAACTCAAAAGACGAAGACTCAACAAATTTCCAGAACCTGACAATCTTTATCCAAAGTTCTAGAAACTGCAGGGGAAACAGATTTGTTGCCAATTATTTTCCAAAGTTACTTCGATATTGGAAATGTCCTAGTACATTGGTAGCCAGTCAATGTAACACTGCTACTCAAGAAAGGACAGACAGAGAAAAAAGGTCAGAGAAAGCCTCATATCATACATTGGGAAAGTCCTGAAATCTATTGTTATGAGAGTCTTAACAATGCACGGGGAAAAAAATAGCATGAATAGAATTAGTCAACAAGGTTTAAGAAAGGGAAATGACGATTGGCAAGTTCATTCATTTTGAGGATACAACAGGTGTGGGAGATAAAGGGGAACCAGTGGATGTAGTACACATAAACTTCTAAAACAAATTTGACACAAAAGATTAATATCCAATATTAGGACCTGTGCCATTGGAGTGTGCTATATTAGCATGGGAAAGAATTATATAATAGATCAGAACCAAACAGTTAATGAGGCTTTTGTCAGTTCGTGGACAGTGACAAGTGCACGAATCACTCCTATTTTTAATATATATTAATGCTCACACAAAGATAAATCATATCTAAGTTACTGATGGCAAAGCTATATGGGGGTGAAATTTGTGAGGAAGGCACCAAGAGACTGAAGAGAGACACAGACAGGTTAAATCTATGGACAACAAGATGGCAGATGAGTATAATGTGGCAAAGTGTGAGATTATTTAATTCTGTCATAATAGATTAGCAGATTGTTTTTAGAAAAAGGGGTGAAACAATGTTCATGTTCAGACATACCTGAACTTGTTCATATAGGGAACACAGAAAGTTGGCATGCAAGTAAAACAAACAACTAGGAAAGCAAAAGAAATGTTTTCCTTTATTCTTGTATTCTAATCCCCTAGCAACGAGCTCTTGTTATAATTGTACAAGATTGGGAGAGATTTAAAGTATGGGTGCAATTCTGGTCTCCAGTTTTAAAGAAGGATATACTTGCATTGCAAATAGTACAACAAAGGTTCAGATGTTGGATTCCTGGGGGGAGGGTTATCTACAATGTGGCGAAGTAAATTGGCTCCATATTATCTGGAGTTAAGAAGATGAGAGGTGATCTCATTAAAACATTCAAGGTTCCCAATAGCTATGACAGGGGAGATACAAGGTCAGCATCACTCCCACTTGTGATCCAGCTATATCATGACCAATAAGAAGCTGTATTCCTGGAACCGAGAATGTCTCTATTACTCCAGCTGATAAAGGCTGGCGCTGCATAAAGCACAGCATGTCAGGCAACCTCCTTGGAGCAAGAGAGTCGATGTTTCGGGTATAACTCTCCTTTGGGATTGAAGGGGTCTGCTCGAAACATTCACTCTCTTGCTCCTCAGATGCTGCGTGACCTGCTGTGCTCCTTCTGGTGCCATGCTTTATCAACTCTCAGTCTCCAGCATCTGCAGTCCTCACTTTCTCCTCTCGCACTCCAACCCCCACATCACTACTTTTCATCCGACTTTCCAACCTCATCTTATATAATGGAACAATGCTCTTCCGACAATGAATTCCACATATTTTCTGGCAATACTCCTTCCAAAATACATATCTCCTCATCTCTCACTGTCAAATATTGACTTCCTCCCAAGTCTCTTAAAATTTTAATTTTGTTACCTGCTCCTCCTGACATAGACGAGTAGCTTGGCCAACACAAATAAAATCTTCAAATTCTTTAAAGATATCTGGCATTTTCTTCTCGCCCAACCCCTGACCAG
>NW_025206992.1:11809-12336 GCF_004010195.1 Chiloscyllium plagiosum | reverse complement strand
GTTTAACAGCTCGATGTACTGACCAGACACTTTCTCTTCCTGTGGAATAGGCAGGTGGATTGAATGTCCCTCTTCTTGTTCAGTAGTTTCCATGGGCTCAATGGCTTCCACATATCAGTGTGCAACCAGCCTGGGATGCTGATTGAGCTCCTCTATTAACTGTGGAAATGTGCAGTGTCTGGCAGCGCTGTTACATGAATGTTACCGACACTTTAACAGCACAAACTGAATGCTGCCCAGGTCTTGCTGCACATGGACACAGGATGATTCAGGAGCTGAGGGGGCACAAAATCTCTGAATATTGTGTGATCTTCAGTCATCATCCTTACTTCAGATCTTATGATGGGGAAAGACATTGATATAGCAGTTGAGGATGTTTGTGCTGAGGAGGCTAAGCTGAGGATCTCCTGCAGAGATATCCCGCAACTGTTCGGGCTGTTCGCCACCGACCACAAGCATCTTTCTTTGTGCTCGGAAAGACCCAGACAAGTGGGAGGATACACCTTATTTCCATTCAGCTCAAATAA
>NW_025206992.1:10149-11790 GCF_004010195.1 Chiloscyllium plagiosum | reverse complement strand
GGGTAATCTATGTCAGGAATTATCTGGGCTAGCGAGTTATGGGACCTACATCACTGAAATTATTTAAGGAGGAGGTAGATGGATTTTTGACCTGTCAGACAGCTAAGGGATGTGAAGAATTGGGCATTAAAAAGGGGTTAATGCCAATAATAGATCAGCCATGATGGTAGACAATGGCTTGATCGTACGACTTAGCTGATCCGGATCCTTACGTCCTCATATTCTGTAATTACAAAGTTAATGGTTGTAATTTTCCTGAACGTTCTGTTATTGAATGTTGCAATCAGACAGAGCAAAGTATTTTGTGAGTCATCTCTGGATGAGATATGAGGGTTGTACTCACAGTGAATCTGGGCTTGTATTATGACCAACAAATAAAGCACAAGTTGCAGAGAGGAGACACTCTGCAAAGAGACCAGAGGCGTCTTTCGAACCCAGCCTGGATTTCCAAATAGCATTTTCCAACCCATGGAAAACCGTGTGTGTGTGACACTCTTGAGGGACTGAATGAGATGCTGTGTTACTGTGGATCAGGTATTTGGAGCAAGTGGCCTCCAAATACTCCTTGCAGGAGCTGTGAGTGGTTGGATGGAACATAGGAACATAAGACTGAGCAGCAGGAGTGTGCCATTAGACAATTTGTCACCGCTCCACCATGCACAAAGATTATGGGTCATTTTATTGTGGTCTCCCCAGCATTTTTCTGTCTGTATACCATTTTCTATATTCTCTTTTCTGTCAAATGTCAACACATCCAACTTTGAATAAGTGTAAACATCCAGGCACCACAAACTTCTGGGGAGGGAATTTCCACTTGGACAGCCCTTTGAAAATTTCTCATTTGTGTTCCAGCCAATGTTGGAGGGTCACTGTTTCCTTTTCCGTCCCACTCCTCCACTGGTTACACCAATCTTAAATGTAACCATTTTAATGAGGTGGCCAATGATATCGGTCTCAGAGTAGGTCATTTTCTAGAAAAAAAGTGTAAGACACAGAACGTTGAACTCATATCAAATGGTAAAATGACAGAGTGCTCCAAATATTACTCTACCTTTGAGGTTATTCTGTTCAAATAAGCTACTGGTTGTGGGATTTCTTTCTGGAACAGTTGTATTTGGATGAATTCCCTTTGTTTCGGGCATATGAGATTTCCAATGAATCCTCACCAGGAATCCATCACAAGTGGCAAAGATAACTCAGGGAGTTTATAGACTGACACTTTGCTATCTGGTGGAACAAGGTAAGAGAAAGGGATCAATATATATGTATATGTGTGTGTGTGTGTGTGTGTGTGTGTGTGTGTGTGTGTGTGTGTGTGTGTGTGTGTGTGTGTGTGTGTGTGTGTGTGTGTGTGTCCATATGTGTGTGTCCATGTGGTTGTTTTCTGTGTATTTGTGTGTCTACATCTGTGTACCTATGTATCAGCCTCTGTGTTTCTATCTGTGTTTGTGTCTATTTGTGTGCAACTGTATATGTCGTTGTGTGTTGCAATGTGTGTGTATGCCTATCTCCTTATATGTATTGTGCATGTTCGTATGTTGGGTGTTTACCAATACGTCTGTGCATTTCAGTCTCTGCATCTCTGTGCAGTGAGGGATCTGTTTTTGTTTGGGAGTGAATGGACTGACGTTGGAACTGACA
>NW_025206992.1:5707-9978 GCF_004010195.1 Chiloscyllium plagiosum | reverse complement strand
TTATTTGGTAATAGAGTGTGAGCCTTGTTCGGGGTCCGTGCTAGAACAGGGACTCAGGGAGTGTAAAGGAGCAGATAGAATATGGTGACCCTTATCGTGACAGAGCGGAGAAGGTTATTGACGCTTGTCCTGTTTCACAGCGTCAAGGTGACCCTTCCGGAATGTCTTGTCCAAGTCTATCACCAATAACGCCACAGACCATGTCCCTCAGATTCAGTTTAAAGGGAGCTTACAAATAACAAGGAGAAGCAAACATTGGTGCATTATATATCGAAACTAAACCTGTCGCAGAAATTCTGAGCGTCATATGCTCTGAAAATTAGACATGCAAATATCATGGATACTGCAGTCTTATTGGATGGTCTCAAGTTGCATCTCAACTGCGTTAACTAAGTGACTGCTCATGCTGTGAAAAATAAATTCCCTAAATGTATATCAGGTGGGTTGAAGAGTATGTATTGAACCAAACTAGAGATCAAGTTTTTTCGGATTTGGTGTTGTGTGGTCAGGAGGACTAATCAATGTCCTTGCTCTGAAGCAGCTTTGGAGGAGTAGTGTCACTAATATGTTGTATTTTACACGGCATCTGCATACAATATAGAATGTTTGTACATTTTAGTCAAACATGATGGAAGCATGGAGCCGAGAGGGTCAAGTTTGTTCCAGTGAATTGGGAAAATACAAAATAACATTCAGTGGGAGATAAGCAATGGTTGTTAGAGTCATAGAGTCCTATAGGCCCTTCGGCTCAAACTGATCCATTCCGACCAAAATGTCAATTCACACTAACCCCATTTCCCAGCCACTGCCCCGTATCCTTCTAATCCTTTCCTATCCTGTATTTGTCAAAATGCATTCGAAATGTTGTGAATGTACCCACCTTAACGACTTCTGCTGGCAGCTCATTCCATATGCGTATCACCCTGTGTGTAAAAAAGTTGCTCCTCAGGTTCCCTTTTATTCTTCCCCTCTGACCTTAAACTGATGCCCTCTAGCCCGCGATTGTCCAATCTAGGAAGTAAAGGCTGAGCGCATTCACTCTATCCATGCCTGTTATGATCTTATACCCTTCAATAAGATCCTCTCCCCAGTCTCATACACGCAAACTTAAAAAGTCCTAGCTTTTCCAACCTCTCCCTATAACTCAGAGCCTTGAGTCCTTGGCAACATCCTTGTAAATTTCTTCTGCACTCATCCTCGTTTAATAACATCATTCCTATAGCTTAGTAAACAAAACTGAACATAACGCTGTAAGTATGGCCTCATCTGTGCCCCGTATTCTGCAGCATAGCTCCCAAAATTCGCTACTTACTGCCCTGACTGATGAATTCCCGTGTGCCAAAAGTCTTCTTCAATGCCCTGTCTACCTCTGAATCAACTTTCAGAGAACCATGTACCTGAATTCCAAGGTCCCTCTGTTCCACTACATTCCTTAAGACCCAGCCATTCACCATAAAATTCCGATATTGATTTAAGTTTCTAAAATGCAATAACTTACACTGATCTGCATTAAAATCCATTTACCATTTCTCAGCCCACTTCCCCAGCTGATCGAGGTACTGCTGTACGTTCTGAAATTTCTGATAACCTTTGTCATTCTCCATGTAACTACCTATTTTATTGTCACCTTCAAACTTAAAAATCACGCACGTACATTCTCATCTAAATTATAGATATATGTAATACATAGTGGTGCCAGCATCGCCCTGATGCATTCCATTAGTCCCAGGCCTCCAGTTTGACAAGCATCCTTCAACTATTACTCTTTGCTTCCTACCATCAAGTCAATTTTGTATCCAATTTGGCAGGTCCTCCTCAATTTCATGCGATCTAACCTTCCAGAGCAGCGCACCATGTGGAAGCTTTTTGAAGGCTTTACGTGAATCCATATAGACTATGCATACCACCCTGACCTCCTCAACATTGCTGGTCACTTCGTCAAAGATGTGGAAGCTTATTGAAGGCCTTACTTGAATCCATATAGACTACGCATACCACCCTGACCTCCTCAACATTGCTGGTCACTTCATCAAAGAATTCAAACAAATCTGTGAGCTGTGGTGTCCGATGCACAAAGCCGTGCTGACTTTGATGATAGACTTTTACCCGAAACGTTGATTTTCCTGTTCCTCGGATGCTGCTTGATCTGCTGTGCTTTTCTAGCACCACTCTAATCTTGCTCCAAATCACACCCTGTCTTTCCTAATGCACGATATCAGCCAGGGCTCCCGCAATTCCTTCTCTGTCCTCCTGCAGTGTTCCTGAATATATCTGGGCAGGACCAGGAGATTTAGAGAAATAATGCAAAGTCTGAATAATACGTCTATTTATTTCAGGTATAAACATCAAAGAAAGGGAACGTGACACAATGTTGTTTAACATAACAAATTAGAAAACGTGTTAATCATAGGAAGTGGCTTCGGAAGAATTTCAGTCATTGTGGAAACCTCAGAATTCTCAGAAATTCACGATCCAGAATCAAGGGCCATGAAATTTATAAGGAAATCAAAAATAGAATATGAATGCTAACAAACAAGAACAAAAAGACCGCATAAATCTGCAATCTATATTTCAAAGGAAACAAAATAAAAGCAAGGTCAAATATGGAAATTGGTAATCGGGAGAGGAGAAAGTTTATTGTGAAAGACAAGGAAATGGCCAAGAAAATAACCAGTTACTATGCATCTGTCTTCATGGAGGTAGATCCACAAAACCACCCAGTAATACCAAGTGATCATGTAGTGCTCGTGGAACTGAAGACATAAAGTCAACTTATATCAGTAACAAGGTGGTATTTGAGAATGTAACTCGATTGAGCATTGCTAAGTCTGGCAAACCTAATGTACTTCATATTAAAATATCTGACATAAATTGGTAATAGAAATATTAATTGCACTGTCGATGACTGTGTTTCATTTTCCTGTGCATTCTGCAGAGGCTGGAAGGCATTGTGGATAAATGGAAGTTAGCAAACGTTGTCCAAGCACTACAGATTAATGAAAGGAATCCAAGCATCTATAAAGGGAAGAGGACATAGTTTGGAGAACTGCCGAACATTTAACTTGACATCTGCAAGTTGGAAACTTTTGGAATCTATTATACAGTATGTGAAATTGGATATTTAGAAATTAACAGCAACAATGGAGAAAATCCATATGTATTTCTTACAGATGTCTAACTCGATGTGCTATTAGTTTTTAGACCCCATCAACCACCCTCTAAGAACAGGAACAGGAAGTGACTTCGCCACAGGAAATAGCATCACCAATACAAAGAAATCCAAACATATAAATGGAAAGCAGGAATTTTAAGCATTGTTTTGCCTGAGGTCCACTGAAGATGTTACCTAGTAAGATAACGAAACGTCTGGAAATGTAGCGAGCAAACCTACATCCATTGTGTAAAGTGTTGGTGACCCAATCTGAGAAAGAATATACTGACCACAAAAAAGTGCAATGGACATTGTCCAGATTAATCCCTCAGATGGCGAGATTGCCTGATGAGGAAACTTGGCCTGTGTTCTTTAGAGTTTGAAAGAATGAGAGGAGGGTCACAATGAAACTTGGAAACTTCATAAAACATATGCCAAGTTGGAAATCAACAGGACGTTTTCCTTGGCTGTCAGTTCCACATTCAAGGCAAATAATTGCAGTTTCAGGGACAGACCATTTAAGACCGCAATAATGAGGAAATTCTTCACTTGGTGAGAACTGACTAAAACAGGGACATAGAAACCTGCTGGTAGGGCAAGATTAGGGAGAATCCCCAGATATTCTGCAAGTGTGTCAAGTGGAGAAAAATAACAAAGGAACAGGTCAGAGTCATTTGTGACTTGTCAAGTTGCATCCAAATCACCTTACTGTTAGGAGTCAGAGGGTAGTGGTTGAAAGCTGTTCGTGTGTCTGGAGACCGGTGTCCAATGGTGTATCACAGGGATCAGTATTGTGTCCCTTATTATTTGTGATACGGAGGTGTTGGTGTTGGACTGGGATGGACAAACTTAAAAATCACATAACACCAGGTGATAGTCCAGCAGGTTTATTCAGAGGCACGAGATTTCAAAGCGTACAACCACCTGATGAAGAAGCAGTTCTTCGAAGCAAGTGCCTCCGAATAAACCTGTTGGACTATAACCTAGTGTTGTGTCATCTTTAAACTGATTATTTGTGGTATTCATAAATGATGCAGCTGTGAATATAGGCGGGGGTGGCGGTAGTGTGACAACTAAGTTTGTGTTTGATACAAAGATTGGCCGGGTGGTTGGCAGTGAG
>NW_025206992.1:0-3479 GCF_004010195.1 Chiloscyllium plagiosum | reverse complement strand
TACTGGGAATGGCATTGGCACGCTGACCAGTGTACACAGACCCAACAAGTGGGGAGCTGTAACATTGAAAAAGGATCTGGATCTCCCTGTACACCAGTCACTGAAAGCAATATTGCAGGAGCAGAAAGCAGATAGGCAGATAAATCGTGTATTCACCTTCATTTCAGGGGGATTTGAATACACGAGTAAGGGTGTTTTACTGCAGCTGTACAGGGCGTTGGTGAGACCTCATCTCGAACACTGTGCAGTATTATGTACAGTTTTGGTATCTTTACCTAATAAAGGACAAACCTGACATTGAGGGAGAGCAGCGAAGATAACCAGGCTGATCGCTGTTGTGGGAGCAGAATCTGGGGCGGCTGGGCCTGAATTCCATGGGCTTTTGGAAAATGAGTGGAGATATCAGTGAAATATATAATACTCTGTCAGGACAAGACAGATTGGAAGCAGGGGTGGCAATTCTCCTGGCTGGGACATCAGAAGAAGGGGCCACAGTATTAGGTAAAGACAGACCACTCTGCATTGAGATGAGAATAAATGTCTGCACTCAGAGACTGGTGAACCTGGGGAATTATCTCCCAGATCAGACTGTGGAAACCAAGGCACTGGATATAAAAATGGATTTCTGGAAACTAAAGGGCTAGGGAGAGAGCAGGGTATGATATGAAGTTAGAGGATCAGATATCATTACAGGTTGCTCTCAAATAACGTGGTAGCTGTGTTCCTGTGCATCACTGTGTTGCAGAAAATCATGCAATATTAATAATGTGGTCTATGGGGAAAAGAGAATAATGGGCAAACCGCAAAATATCAGTAAAAACCAAAATTAAAGTTCATCTAACACACATACAATAGGACAGTCTAATTAAACCTTTAAATCATATATAGTAATGAAATAGTGCTGTAAATGCAACACTTTCACAATACATTCACTGGCTACATCCCTGTACCTTTCACCTAACTCTTCACCAGAAAGTGCGCAGGACTGACTGACCACGTGATGCCAACATGGAATTCCAGTTCTCCTGAAGATTCTCCCCCGGTTTGAAATAAAGTTCCTTCTAATTGGAGAGTGCAATTCCCCGTTTCAGGCTCAGGTTCAAGGCTTTGGCAGAGTGGATTGAATTCCTGTTTTAGCTGAAGACTCAGTGGGTGCATTTTGCAGACAGAGGATCCTGAAGCTGGGTTTTGTTGTTCAGCTGGTGCCTGGCAAGGAATCGCGTCACAGTGAACGGGAGCTCACTTTATAGAAAAAAGGTGCACAATTCAGGAATCGCATTGCAGTCAAATCACGTTTAATAAACCCGGGTTATCAGAGAACTGCTTGTATATTGAATCGAGGAGCAAGATTGATGGACTGAAGGGACTACAACAGTTCTTATTTTATATTTCACAATGTTTAAACATATTAATAGGTATGAACACTTGTCAGGAAAACTGTATTGAGGAGATTTTCTCAATGAACTAGAATGGGGAAGGCTCAATGTGTTGAATGGCCTACTCCTTTCCCGATGTTTCCGTGCAGCCTGTGGGAAAGCTCTGTCAATGTTGTCACAAGCTCTCAGATGTTAGGAAGGTGGACTCTGCAGGATCAACAGGACTGTGGCTCCCGTTCCCTTTTCTGATATCGAGGCTGGTGCTGGGTATTCTTTTTGGTTTTATCCTTTAAGACCTTGGAGCAGTGTGATACAATTGAGTGCCTTGCTTGGTCGTTTCAGGGACCATTGAAGACTTTATCACATGGCTCTGTGTCTGGAGTTATTTTTAGGCCAGACCAGGAAAGCACGGGAGATTCACTTCCTGAAAGTACGTTGGGGAAGGAGATCGATGTTTACAATCAACATTGGATGCAAGGTCACTGCTGCCATCACCAGATTCTAGATTGTGATATATTTTTTTTTAACTTCCCCCAGCTGCCAAGAGCATTATCCTGTATTGGATTAGCAATCCAGTGACATTCCCACAACAGCACCATGTCCACAAAGGAACCTATCCGAAATCACACTGAGCGGGTTATTTCTGTACTGCTTGACAGCTCTGTCAAAATGAACTCCCACCAATGTGATTATCGTGAAGGAAATGAGGGAGTGTTAAATGGTCAGAATGTAATTATTAATCTATTAGGGGACGAGACATAGTGTGAGTAATTTTCCACATTGCCAGGGAGTTGTCAGAGTTGGAGCTGGAATGGAAAAGCTTCCCCAGGGACACGGCTTGTTGTGCAGCACAAGTCTTCAGTACCATTGCGGGAATCGTGTCAGGGCCCATTGCCTTTGTCGTATCTACGTGTCCAACTGTTTCTTCATGTCAAGTGCAGCGAATCGAATTCGTTGAAGCCTGGCATCTGTGATTCTGTGGGCATCATGACGAGGGTGATTTGGATCATCGATTCAACACCTCTGGCTGAGGATGGTGCAGATACTACACCCTTGTCTTTTTCATTAATGTGAAGGGCTGTTCCATTACTTAAAATGGGTATATTTCTTGAGTCCTTTCCTCCAGTAAATTGTTTAGTAGTACACCGACATTTATGTCTGGATGTGGCAGGACTGCAGACCTTAGATCTGATCTGTTGGTCTTGGGATCATTTCGTCCTCTCTATCAGATGCTAGTTGTGCTGTTTGGAATGAAACCATTCAAGTGCGGTAGATTTAATGGTTTGTCATCAGATTTAGGTGCTCCTGGTCCTGACATTGGCATGTTCACCCACACACATCATTGAACCATCACTCGGCTTGGTGGTAATTGTAGACTGATGGAATATCCTGGGGAAAATGATATCGATTATGTTTGAGTACAATCCTGCTTCTATTGCTGCTGTTTTCAACAGCATCACGTGATAGCCCAGTTTGAGCTGCAATTCCTGCAATTCAATTCTACTGACTGCCCCCCAGTTCACATCGAGACCCATTCACCCATCAGCCGTGAACTCAGTGACATCACCTGGTTTCTGATGCGGAAAGACTTACATTTTCCTACTCTCATTCTGCTGAGGGTCTCTCCTTGATGTCATGCTTCTAAATTGTTACATTACTCAAAACCTTTAACATATTCATCTGAATCTTCTCCTTTATCTTAATGTCACCTTCTGCGGTTGAATTGAATGTGTTTCTCTCTGGTTTTATCCCTGACTATGATGAAGAGCTCTGTGGTGTCAGTGATGCCAGCCATATGCAGTTTCAGAGCCAATGAATGTGTGCACTTTGCATTACCGTTCAGTTCCCAGGGTACGACGCTCCGTTTTGGGCAGGGCATTTGAGAAGCTTTCACAAATTGGAACTTGTTCAAAAATTGCTGAAGAAACAAAGCAGGTCTGCGGGCGTCTTTTGTAGTGAATGTAGAGTTAATCTTTTAGGTCCAGTGACCCTTTTAGAAACTCTCAGTTTCTCCAGCAATTTTTGTGTTTTTAGTTCCAGTATCCTTCGGTATTTCTTTAACTGAAAATGTGTGCTGTGTCTATTCGTTTCTGGAGAAGCCCA
>NW_025206991.1:9202-12336 GCF_004010195.1 Chiloscyllium plagiosum | reverse complement strand
CACTCTGTGGGGTACAGTATCTAACCTTGTCACTCTGTGGGTACAGTATCTAACCCTGTCACTCTGTAGGGTACAGTGTGTAACCCTGTCACTCTGTGGGGTACAGTATCTAACCCTGTCACAGTGTGGGGTACAGTGTGTAACCCTGTTACTCTGTGGGGTACAGTGTGTAACCCTGTCACTGTGTGAGGTACAGTGTGTAACCCTGTCACACTGTGGGGTATAGTGTGTAACCCTGTCACTCTGTGGGGTACAGTGTATAACCCTGTCACTCTGTGGGGTACAGTGTGTAACCCTGTCACGCTGTGGGGTACAGTGTGTAACCCTGTTACTCTGTGGGGTACAGTATCTAACCCTGTCACTCTGTGGGGTACAGTATCTAACCCTGTCACTCTGTGGGGTACAGTATCTAACCCTGTCACGCTGTGAGGTACAGTATCTAACCCTGTCACTCTGTGAGGTACAGTATCTAACCCTGTCACTCTGTGGGGTACAGTATGTAACCCTGTCACTCTGTGGGATACAGTGTATAACCCTGTCACTCTGTGGGGTACTGTATGTAACCCTGTCACTCTGTGGGGTACAGTGTGTAACCCTGTCACTCTGTGGGGTACAGTGTGTAACCCTGTCACTGTGTGGGGTATAGTATCTAACCCTGTCACTCTGTGGGGTACAGTGTGTAACCCTGTCACTCTGTGGGGTACAGTGTGTAACCCTGTCACTCTGTGGAGTGCAGTGTGTAACCCTGTCACTCTGTGGGGTATAGTATCTAACCCTGTCACTCTGTGGGGTACAGTGTGTAACCCTGTCACTCTGTGGGGTGCAGTGTGTAACCCTGTCACTCTGTGGAGTACAGTGTGAAACCCTGTCACTCTGTGGGGTACAGTGTGTAACCCCGTCACTCTGTGGGGTACAGTGTGTAACCCTGTCACTCTGTGGGGTTCAGTGTGTAACCCTGTCACTCTGTGGGGTACAGTGTGTAACCCTGTCACTCTGTGGGGTACAGTGTGTAACCCTGTCACTCTGGGGGTACAGTGTGTAACCCTGTCACTCTGTGGGGTATAGTATCTAACCCTGTCACTCTGTGGGGTGCAGTGTGTAACCCTGTCACTCTGTGGGGTACAGTGTGTAACCCTGTCACTGTGTGGAGTGCAGTGTGTAACCCTGTCACTCTGTGGGGTACAGTGTATAACCCTGTCACTCTGTGGGGTGCAGTGTATAACCCTGTCACTCAATGGGTACAGTGTGGTAACCCTGTCACTCTGTGGGGTACAGTGTGTAACCCTGTCACTCTGTGGGGTATAGTATGTAACCCTGTCACTCAGTGGGGTACAGTGTGTAACCCTGTCACTCTGTGGGGTACAGTGTATAACCCTGTCACTCTGTGGGGTGCAGTGTATAACCCTGTCACTCAATGGGGTACAGTGTGTAACCCTGTCACTCTGTGGGGTATAGTATCTAGCCCTGTCACGCTGTGGGGTACAGTGTGTAACCCTGTCACTCTGTGGGGTACAGTATGTAACCCTGTCACTCTGTGGGGTACAGTGTATAACCTGTCACGCTGTGGGGTACGGTGTGTAACCCTGTCACTCTGTGGGATACAGTGTGTAACCCTGTCACTCTGTGGGGTACAGTGTATAACCCTGTCACTGTGTGGGGTACAGTGTATAACCTGTCACGCTGTGGGGTACAGTGTGTAACCCTGTCACTCTGTGGGATACAGTGTGTAACCCTGTCACTCTGTGGGGTACAGTGTGTAACCCTGTCACTCTGTGGGGTACAGTGTGTAACCCTGTCACTCTGTGGTGCTTGTTGGAAAGATCTGGTGATGAAGCGTTCTGCCCAATGACTTTGACAGTCTGCTCAGGGAGCCACACGACAGGATCCATCCTGTCCTTTTCTTACAGGGTCTCAGGGACACTGTGTTCTGACCACTTCCTGATGGAGTTGTGGTCAAAGGTGCTTCTCTTTGCAAATTTCTCCGCAAAGCACAGGTGATACAGAAAGGTCCAACTACTTGGAGGATTCCGCAGTGGTGAGACCAGTCCCATCTTTTGCAATACCAAGGACAGGTAGAACCTCAGTACTTAGTGAGACTTGGTGTTTGTGTATCAAGGGTCTATGTACAGCTTGATGCTGCTGCACACAAAGGATGAGGATGATGTTGGGAACATTCCTCTGGCCATCCAGGGTTTTGTACTTGGGGTCCCTGCAGACGCAGTCCATCTTAGATCAGCAGAAGAAGTAGAAGATGGCTCGGGTGACTGCAAGAGCATGATTTCAGGGAATGGGTCAGACCTGTGCCATGTAGAATACACTTGCTGACCAGGGTTTCACCCACAATGGAGAGAAAGTGGTGCTACCAAAACGACCAGCTTCTGTTTCACTTTGACAGCGCACTCTTCCCAAGACTTTGTGCACCCCCCAGCCCCTCCAAACCATATTCCCAGCACCTTCAGGTAATCTGTCCTGACGGTGAAGGGGATAAAGGATCAGTCAGCTCAGTTCCCAAAGAACATGGCTTTGTTCTTGCCTCAAATTACCTCGGTGCCAGTGGCCAGTTTGAATTGGTCGCAGATGTTCATGGGTCTGCCCACTGACTGCAGATCAAAGCAGAAAATGGTGACATAGTCCATGTACAAGGAGGCTTTGATCCACAGGTCGCCCTTCCCAGACTTGCATCCTTCCTGATGGACTCCGCAAACACAGACACAAGACAAGAGAGAGTAACCTGCCCTGCCCTACTACAGATCTGGTTGGCAAGCTTTCTGATTCCCACCCATTAATTAAGAATGCACTAACGATGTTGGTGTAGCGCAGTTGGATCCTATTGCAAATCCCCCCCTCCCCCCAAAGTCCAAAACGTCCCACATGTATGTGTTGTGTTGATATGGAAATGTAAGTGAGGGAGGTCAGTAATCAAAGATGGAGCCCTATCTCATGGACAATAAACCCTGTGACTGATTTACTGTTTGGCTGTGGATTACTGATCGCCCAAACTACCAATAGACAAAACCTGGGTAAAAGAGCATCACCATAAATCAAAGTGGATCTGAAATGTAACCTGTGACATGCACAGGGGTTGGTAATGCCTTATGTATGTAACATGCTAGAAGTAATTGCAGGGATTGTGG
>NW_025206991.1:0-1269 GCF_004010195.1 Chiloscyllium plagiosum | reverse complement strand
TGGAGTGGGTGTGATGGTGGGGGGAATGGGGGTGGACTGTCCCCTTGACATGTCCTACCTGCCTATCTTCTTTTCCACCTATCCACTCCACCTTCCCCCCGCCCCCGACCTATCACCTTCATTCCCTCCCCCACTCACCTATTGTACTCTATGCTACTTTCTCCCCACCCCCACCCTCCACTCACTTATCTCTCCACGCTTCAGGCTCTCTGCCTGTATTCCTGAAGAAGGGCTTTTGCCTGAAACGTTGGTTTTACTGCACCTTGGATGCTGCCTGAACTGCTGTGCTCTTCCAGCACCACTAATCCGGACTCTGATGATTGGTCAGGTTTGCAGTGTGGAACACTGATGATTGGTCAGGTTTGCAGTGTGGAACACTGATGATTGGTCAGGTTTGCAGTGTGTTTTACTGCTCCTTGGATGCTGCCTGAACTGCTGTGCTCTTCCAGCACCACTAATCCGGACTCTGATGATTGGTCAGGTTTGCAGTGTGGTACACTGACGATTGGTCAGGTTTGCAGTGCGGTACACTGACGATTGGTCAGGTTTGCAGTGTGGTACAGTGACGATTGGTCAGGTTTGCAGTGTGGTACACTGATGATTGGTCAGGTTTGCAGTGTGGTACACTGATGATTGGTCAGGTTTGCAGTGCGGTACACTCATGGTTGGTCAGGTTTGCAGAGCGGTGCACTGACGATTGGTCAGGTTTGCAGCGTGGTACACTAATGGTTGGTCAGGCTTGCAGAGTGGTGCACTCATGGTTGGTCAGGTTTGCAGAGTGGTGCTCATGATTGGTCAGGCTTGCTGTGTGGCACACTGGCACATACTGGAAATGAGGTACTTTTGTACATTGGGGCTGTTTATTTACTTGGGGCAAAAACAAGGACTGTACATGCTGGAAACCAGAGTCTAGATGAGAGTGGTGCTGGAAAAGCACAGCAGGTCAGGCAGCATCCGAGGAGCAGGAAAATCGACGTTTCGGGCAAAACGCTTTGCTACCTTCCCCCACCTTCCTCTCTGACCTATCACCTCCATTCCCACCCCCATTCACCTATTGCACGCTATGCTACTTTCTCCCCACCCCCACCCCCCTCTCATTTATCTCTCCACTCTGCAGTCACCCTGCCTCTATTCCTGATGAAGGGCTTTTGCCCAAAACGTTTATTTTCCTGCTCCTCGGATGCTTCCTGACCCGCTGTGTGTTTCCGGTGCCACTCTGATCTAGACTCTGTTTATTTATTCGCTCATGAAGTGTGGGCATCGCCGGCT
>NW_025206990.1:10393-12335 GCF_004010195.1 Chiloscyllium plagiosum | reverse complement strand
GTATTTGAAATTAGAGGGAGCAAGAGGCTCCTGATATTTGATGTTTACAGGGAACAAGTGGCTCCCGGTATTTTATGTCATAGGGAGCAAGAGGGCCCCGGCAGTTGACGTTTCTATGGAGGAAGAGGCTCCTGGTATTTGAAGTTACAGGGTGCAAGATGATTCCTGGTATTTGAAGTTACAGGGTGCAAGAGGGTCCCGGCAGTTGAAGTTTTGTAGGGAGCAAGAGGCTCCTGGTATTTGATGTTTACATGGAACAAGTGGATCCCGGTATTTGAGGTCATAGGGAGCAAGAGGGCCCCGGCAATTGAAGTTTCCATGGAGCACGAGGCTCCTGGTATTTGAAGTTACAGAGTGCAAGAGGCTCCTGGTATTTGAAGTTTGTAGGGAGCAAGAGGGTCCTGGTATTTGATGTTTACAGGGAACAAGTAGCTCCCGGTATTTGAGTTCATAGGGAGCAAGAGGGCCCCGGCAATTGAAGTTTCCATGGAGCAAGAGGCCCCTGATATTTGAAGTTTATAGGGATCAAGAAGTTCCTAGTATTTGAAGTTTATAGAGAGAAAGAGGCTCCAGATATTTGAATTTTATAGGGTGCAAGATGCTCTTGGTATTTGAATTTCGTCGAGAGCAAGAGTTCCCTGTATTTGACGTTAATAGGGAGCAAGTGGCTGCTGGTATTTGAAGTTATCGGGAGCAAACGTCTTCTGGTATTTGAGTTGATACGGAGGAAGAGGTTCCCGGTAATTGAATATTTTATGGATCAAGAGGCGCCTGGCGTTGGAATTTATAAGGAACAAGAGGCTGCTTAGCTTTGAAGTTTGTAGGGAGTAAGAGGCTCCTGGTATTTGTAGTTATCGGGAACAAGAGCCTTCCTATTACTTGAGTTTATAGGGAGCAAGAGGCTAGCCGGTATTTGAATTTTATTGGGAGCAAGAGGCTTCCGGTATTTGAAGTTTATTGGGACCAAACGGCCCTGGTATTTGAAGTTTATAGGGAGCAAGAGGTCCCCGGTATTTGAAGATAACAGAGAGCAAGAGGCTTCTAGTATTTGAAGTTTGCGTGAAGCAAGATACACGTGGTCTTTGAAATAAAAGTAAGAATAAGGGTCCTGGTATTTGAAGTTTAAAGGGAGTAAGAGCCTCCTGGTGTTTGTAGTTTATAGGAAGCAAGAGGCTCCCGGTATTTGACGTTTACAGGAAGCAAGAAGCTCCCGGTATTTGAAGTTTATAGGAAGCAAGAGGCTCCGTGTATTTGAAGTTTACGGGGAGCAACAGACTCCCAGAATTTCAAGTTTTCGGGAGCAAAAGGTTCCTGGTATTTGAAGTTATCGGGAGCAACAGACTTCTGGTACTTGAGTTTATAGGGAGCAAAAGGCTAGCCGCTATTTGAATTTTATAGGGAGCAAGAGGATTCCGGTATTTGAAGTTTATTGGGATCAAGGGGCTCCTGGTATTTGAAGTTTCTAGGGAACAAGAGGCCCCCAGTAGGTGACGTTTCCAGAGAGCAAGAGGTTTTTGGCATTTGAAGTTTACGTGAAGCAAGATTCGCGTGGTCTTTGAAGTTATAGTTATGATGACGGTCCCGTTATCTGAAGTTTAAAGGTAGCAAGAGGCTCCCAGTATTTAACGTTATAAGGAGCAAGAGGCTATTGGTATTTGGAGTTTATAGAAAGCAAGAGGCTTCCGGTAGTTGAAGTTTACAAGAAGCAAGAGGCTCCCGGTATTTCAAGTTTATTGGGAGCAAGAGGCTTCTGGTATTTGAAGATATAGGGCGCAAGAGTGTCCTGGTACTTGAAGTTATAGGGAGCAAGGGGTTCCTGGTATTTGAATTTTATAGAGAGCAAGACGCTCCGGGTATTTGAATTTTATAGAGAGCAAGAGGGTTCTGGTATATGAAGTTTATTGGCAGCGGAGGCCCCCGGTATTTGAAGTTACAGGGAGGA
>NW_025206990.1:7368-9909 GCF_004010195.1 Chiloscyllium plagiosum | reverse complement strand
TAAAAGTAAGAATGAGGGTCCTGGTATTTGAAGTTTAAAGGGAGAAAGAGCCTCCTGGTGTTTGTAGTTTATAGGAAGCAAGAGGCTCCCGGTATTTGACGTTTACAGGAAGCAAGAAGCTCCCGGTATTTGAATTATACAGGGAGCAAGAGGCTCCTAGTATTTGCAGTTTACAGGAAGCAAGAAACTCCGGTATTTGAAGTTTATAGGAAGCAAGAGGCTCCGTGTATTTGAAGTTTACGGGGAGCAACAGACTCCCAGAATTTCAAGTTTTCGGGAGCAAGATGTTCCTGGTCTTTGAAGTTATCGGGAGCAACAGACTTCTGGTACTTGAGTTTATAGGGAGCAAAAGGCTAGCCGGTATTTGAATTTTATAGGGAGCAAGAGGATTCCGGTATTTGAAGTTTATTGGGATCAAGGGGCTCCTGGTATTTGAAGTTTCTAGGGAACAAGAGGCCCCCAGTAGGTGACGTTTCCAGAGAGCAAGAGGTTTCTGGCATTTGAAGTTTACGTGAAGCAAGATTCGCGTGGTCTTTGAAGTTATAATTATGATGACGGTCCCGTTATCTGAAGTTTAAAGGTAGCAAGAGGCTCCTGGTATTTGAAGTTTAAATGGAGCAAGAGGCTCCCAGTATTTAACGTTATAGGGAGCAAGAGGCTATTGGTATTTGGAGTTTATAGAAAGCAAGAGGCTTCCGGTAGTTGAAGTTTACAAGAAGCAAGAGGCTCCCGGTATTTCAAGTTTATTGGGAGCAAGAGGCTTCTGGTATTTGTAGTTTGCAGGAAGCAAGAAGATCCCGGGAGTAATGAGGAGGAGGAGGAAACAGACAGTTGGAATGTCTGAAAGGTCAAGATGAGCTCTGAGAAGGCATGACAAGAGAATGGAGAAAGACGTAATTTTAAGACAAAAACCAGGAGTACCACGTCAGGCAGTATGGCTCGGTGGGCTAGTGGGAGGGAGGGAAGCAGCAGAGGCAGCTGATCGGATTATCTCAATGTTAGTGACAGAGAAACTCGATGTGCTCCAATGTCTTGTTGTTGGAGGGGAGGGTGGAGGAGACAGGATGATGGACAATGTTTCACAAAGAAATAAAACCTGGGTTAGAGATATTTAAAATGAGCAAACAAACCTGATGTTTCTAACTTTTCATCCAGAATATTAAAACGTACAACTGAAGACCTGGGAGTACTCAGCATTAAGTCCGGACACCAGGAAGTCTCATGGCTCCTGCTAATTACCACGTACCGTTCTCTCTCGGCTGATGAATTAGTTCTCCTTCTTGTTGAAGAACGTTTGCGGGAAGCACTGAGGAAGTAAAATGGTGTCAAATGTCCTCTGGGCACAGGATTTCATTGTCCACCATCGAGACTAGCTCAGCAACAGAATTACTAATTGAGCTGGTCAGGTCCTAAAGGTATAGTTGCTCAACTGAGTCTGCAGCGAGTGGTGATGGAATCAACAAGAGGGAAAAACGTCCTTGAGCTCATTGTTATGAATTGACCAGCTTCAGATACATCTGTCCATGACAATATCAGTAAGAGCGATCTTCACACTTTGACTTTTGCTGTCAAAGTCTCGCCTTAAGGTTGAGAAAAACCTCCTTTGCGTTGAATACCCTATCACTGTGTTAAATGTGATAGACTTCGAACAGATGTAGGAACTCAAGCTGGGTATCTATGAGGCAGTGTGGGACATCAACAGCAGTAGAATTGTACTTCAGCACAATCTGCAATCTCATGGGTTTGTACGTCCCGCATTCACTCATCACAATGGACAGGAATGCAGGACATGCCATGAGCAGAAACAGGCATATCTGAAAATGAGAAATAACCTAGTGAAGCTACCAAACAGGAATACTTGATTATCAAACAGCATGACCAGCATTTAATAGAGCTCAATGATTCTACAACCAGTGGATCACATCTGAGCTCTGTAGTTTTGCCACACGCAGTCGTGAATGGTGATGGACAATTAAACAACTCACTGGAGGAAGCATCACAGATATCCCCACCCTGACTGATGGAGGGGCCTCACACATCCATGCACAAGAAAAGACAACAGCATTTGCAGCAATCTTCAGCCAGAAGTGCAAAGTGGGATGATCATCTCAGCCTTTTCCAGTGGTTCCTCACATTGCAGATGTGAGTTTTAAGCCAGTTCGATTCAGTTCGAATAACATCAAGAAATGGTTAAACAGTGCAAAGGCTGTGGGCCCTGATATCATTCAGGAAATAATACCAATGGCCTGTGCTCCAGGAGTTGCCACCCACCAAGCCTAGTAGTGCTCCAGTACTGGCATCTACAAGCAATGTGGAACATTGCCCAGGGATGTTCAACACAAAAACACAGGGCAATCCAACCCAGATAATTTAACTCCTTCAGTCCACACTCAATCAGCAGTAAAGTGATGGAAGGTGTCATGAAAAGGGCTATCAAGCAGCAGCTGTTCAGAAACAAACAGCTGAGAGACACTCATTTTAGGTTCCACCAGGCCCACTCAGCTCCCGATTGCGTTACCACCTTGACTCACAACCTGACAA
>NW_025206990.1:0-6131 GCF_004010195.1 Chiloscyllium plagiosum | reverse complement strand
ACTGCAGCAGTACAAGAAAGTCAAACATCACCCTCTCCACAAGCAACAGGACTTTGACATTAATCACTGGTATCTATGTGAGGAGAAACACAGTTGATGCTTCAGGGAGTGAAAAATGGATTACAGGTAATGAAAATATTGCAGAATTTGACAGTCAGAAATGGAAGAAAAATATACCTGCTTGTTGGACAAAAAAGGAATTCTTTACTGTCAAAGGTATTCTGGCAAATATTAATCTGATAATAAAGCTGTTAAAGTACAGAGTTGAGATGGCCCAGGGAATCCCTTGTGCACTCAAACCGGTAAAGCCTCTCGGTTCATCCTGGAGATCGTACTCTTTGAAGTCTGGAATAAAAGCCACTTACAGACAGTTTAGTTTAATTTTAGTCATCCCCTTTATTCACTAATAGCATCACTGTTACAACATAACACTGATACCTACAAGCTAAACTATCTCGATTCTCATAACCTAGGAGAGTAGGGTAACAGGTCTTCAATTATGCCAGCAGGTTAATCCGATGTACTGATACAAAGTGGTTTCCTTCGTATAAAAAATTACAAAGTAATTGCATGTTATTAATTAGACAGATAACAGAGAAAGACAATAATTCATAGGGAAGAAAAGTTAGCTGACAGGTCTGTGTGCACTTGACTGATCACTCCTACAGTTGTTGCGCTATCCATCAAGTGGGAAAAGCAAGTCCGACCGATTTAGGCTTCTGCTGGCGAGATAAGTTCCTATAAAGAAGCACCAGTCTAAATTAAGTGGGAGATGCACCGTGCACAGCTCGCATGTCTGATATCATTGCTTTACAAAATGGCTTCGTGGCAAGGAGGGCAAACGTCTGACCATAAAATGGCTTCCTGACAGATTGTGCCAGAACCTCTTCAATTTTAATATTAGAATAAATTTAAGCTAGGAGCAGAATCCTGCTTTTTTATCTTAAACACAGAATCATCTGTACCTAATACTAAAATGTTACTGCAGGTTATATTTAAAACGATTAATTAGTCTTGAATTAAACTTGCCTTCTTTTCAAGTTTGTGATTCAAATTCAAACAAGGCAGAATATCTAATTGGTTAGAATTGACAGCGCTGTAAGTTAAAGCAAGTTAAAGCTTTATCAATATTTCATTTTATTGAGTTTGCATTTCATAATGGCTACTCAAAATCATCAAAAATTCTCAAAATGCAATGGAATACAAACCAAAACAGATAAGCACTAAGAGTTAATTTTCTACTGGATTCAACCGCCTCAGCACTAAAATGGTCTCTCTCTTTCTCTCTCTCTCTCTCTCTCTCATGTCATATTGAACTCTCAAGTCAGCGAAGTTTATTCTCTCTCTGTGTCTGCCCCGCTGGCAAGGGGTAATAAGAAACCATTATAGTGAACAATATCCAACCGTTAATTACAAAGCTTTCGATAGTACCTGAGAGTGTTATCACTTGGTGCCCTGTTCGCACAGGTAAATGTTCTTAATTGCCTTACAGCATTCTGTTATCACTTGCTGAGCCCAGATGTCTGCATTCCTCGAGATTCCCCCCTTTTTCTGAGCCTTCCTGCCTGTCTGTCTATTTTCTAATGCAGTAAATGTGTTCTATAATTCAGTATTACATTTTAGTCTAAATGTTTAAAGACAAGTTTTTAGACTGTTGACTTTCTCAGAGCAGCACATGGTCAGGGGCTGGGCGCAAGTGAAAAATTCATTTACAAAATGGTCTGTAAAAGTAATCGTAAAATACTAAACATGTCAAAAATATACACATTGTTCGCGAACGAGGAAGCTATCTATTAAGAAAATTATTAGGGAGCCCAGAGGTGAATCAAAGCACTATTAGCTGTTTTAATTCCATAATGATAGAGATGCATAGCACCAAACAGACCATTCCGCCCAACTCATCCATGCCAACCAGATATCCCAACTTAATCTATTTCCATTTTCCAGCACTTGCCCCATATCACTGTAAATGCTTCCTCTTAGATGCCTTTTATATGTTTTAATTGTACCAGCCCCCACCACTTCCTCTGGCAGCTCATTCCACTCAATGCATGAAAGAGTTGCCCTTCAGGTCCCTTTGATTATTTCCACTTTCACCCTAACCCAATGCCCTCCACTTCTGGACACCTCCACTCCAGGGAATACACCTTGTCTATTTACCCAATCCATGCCCCTCATGAATTTAAAAATCTCTCTAACATCACCACTCAGGCTATGGCACTCAAAGGAAAACAGCTCCCGCCTTTTATGTCTCTCCCTGTAGCTCAATTCCTCCAACCCTGGTAACATCCTTGTAAATCTTTTCTGAAACCTTTCAAGATTCACAGCAACCTTCTGAAAATGGGAAGCCAGAATTGCACATAATATTCCAAAAGTGGCCGAAACAATGCCCTTTATAGCAGCAACAAGACCTCCCAACTCCTATATTCAATACTCTGACCAAAAAGGAAAACATACTGAACACCTACTTCACTATCCTATCTACCTGCGACTCGACTTGCAAAGAGCTGTGAACCTGCACTCCAAGGTCTCTTTGTTCCGCAAGACTCTCCAGGACCTTACCTTTAAGTATATAAGTACTGCCCTGATTTGCCTCTCCAAAATGCTGCACGTAACATTTATCTAAATTAAACCACATCTGATCAATATCCCATTGTTCTCTGAAGTAACCTTCTTTGCTATCCACAATACCTACAATTTTAGATCACCTGCAAATTCATTAACTATCCCTCCGATGTTGGCATCTAAATCATTCAAATGAATGACGCAACAAATCCTTAACTGAGCATTCATTTGACTGGCTCTGTGCAAATCCTACCCTATGACTCTCGACCAGGGAAGGCTGCCCATACGTCTGGCTGAACCTTACCCCTTATAAAGGTAGCGGCCGCGCATGTGTCCAGTGAATCGTTGCCGCGAATAAAGATAATGACACTCACTCAGGCCTGCAGCCACGCTGAGGCGATTCCCCGTTTATTGCAAACACGGTAATGGGACGTTCAAATTTGCGTTTTCCAACATGCGCAATATGTTTGTAAAACCTCTCCGCTCATAGCAACACAGTTTTTATCCCGTTTCCTGCTGTTTATTTCTTCCTTACCAGACCTTTTCGCTACATATATTCCCGTGCATTCATTTGAGCGAATCTGTTCCACGGGTGATGATGATCACGTGGTTTAGTTTAGTTCCGCCCATCATAAACTCTGATTGGGTGGAGGAGCAACCTCCCCAACAGTTCCTCCAGCTCCGCCCACTGTCCTTTTAATGGTCCGCGCTGACATCAATCACCAGGAGCAATTGTTGGCTGGAGCGTGTGCAGTGCTTCCTGCATTTGCTGATATCCATCATTACAAGAGTAAGGGACAAAATCTATCTACTCATGTTAGGTCAACCTGTTCATCCTCGAAGCAGCTAATTGAACCTCCAATGCCAGTTTATCCTTTCTTAAATATGGGAGCTTACGTTGTATATAGTCCTCGAAGAGAGGCCTCAGCAACAGCCAGTGTGGGTAACCAATCCTCAGTCTATTCTAATACATTACCCCCGATACAGTGAGATCTTTCCTTATGCAATTAACATTTATGTAGCATCTTATCAAATGCATTTCTACAATCCATATACAGAACACCATTGGATTTCCATTTATCAGCCCTACTTGTTATCTCCTCAAAGAACTCTCACAAATTTGTCAAATATGGCTTCACTTTCACAAAACCCAGAATACGGCACGGTGGGCGGCATGGTGGCACAGTGGTTAGCATTGCTGCCTCACAGCGCCAGAGACCCGGGTTCAATTCCCGCCTCAGGCGACTTACTGTGTGGAGTTTGCACGTTCTCTCCGTGTCTGTGTGGGTTTCCTCCGGGTGCTCCGGTTTCCTCCCACACTCCAAAGATGTGCAGGTCAGGTGAATTGGCCATGCTAAATTGCCGGTAGTGTAAGGTAAGGGGTAAATGTAGGGGTATGGGTGGGTTGCGCTTCGGCGTGGCGGTGTGGACTTGTTGGGCCGAAGGGCCTGTTTCCACACTGTAAAGTAATCTAATCTAATCTATACCATGTTAATGACAAGCTTTTTAAAAATATCTTGTTATTTCTTCCTTTATAGTCGACTCTGCCGTTTTACCAAAAGATATATTAAACAAACTAGACTGTAGTTTCCTGAATTCTGTCTCCCTTCCCTTCTTGAACTGGCGCTGGATGCTCCACTGGATGCTCCATGTATCCAGTGATTCTGCAATATTTTAATTGATGCCTCCAATATCTCTTCAGATTCTAATACATTACCCCCGATACAGTGAGATCCTATCTTATGCAATTAACATTTATGTAGCACCTTATCAAATGCATTTCTACAATCCATATACAGAACACCATTGGATTTCCATTTATCAGCCCTACTTGTTATCTCCTCAACGAACTCTCACAAATTTGTCAAATATGGCTTCCCTTTCACAAAACCCAGAATACGGCACGGTGGGTGGCATGGTGGCACAGTGGTTAGCATTGCTGCCTCACATCGCCAGAGAGCCGGATTCAATTCCCGCCTCAGGCGACTGACTGTGTGGAGTTTGCACGTTTTC
The DNA here is from genome assembly GCF_004010195.1 of Chiloscyllium plagiosum. Taxonomy (NCBI): domain Eukaryota; kingdom Metazoa; phylum Chordata; class Chondrichthyes; order Orectolobiformes; family Hemiscylliidae; genus Chiloscyllium; species Chiloscyllium plagiosum. The sequence continues at coordinate 1,553 of NW_025206990.1, read as the reverse complement.
TCCGTGTCTGCGTGGGTTTCCTCCGGGTGCTCCGGTTTCCTCCCACACTCCAAAAATGTGCAGGTCAGGTGAATTGGCCATGCTAAATTGCCCGTAGTGTAAGGTATGGGTGGGTTGCGCTTCGGTGGGGCGGTGTGGACTTGTTGGGCCGAAGGGCCTGTTTCCACACTGTAAAGTAATCTAATCTAATCTATACCATGTTAATGATAAGCTTTTTTAAAATATCTTGTTATTTCTTCCTTTAATAGTCGACTCTGCCGTTTTACCAAAAGATATATTAAACAAACTGGACTGTAGTTTCCTGAATTCTGTCTCCCTTCCCTTCTTGAACTGGCGCATCAATCCACTGGATGCTCCATGTATCCAGTGATTCTGCAATATTTTAATTGATGCCTCCAATATCTCTTCAGCCAGTTACCTTAAAAATGTTTGATCCAGGCCATTAGGTCCTGTCTGCCTTTAGCCCTATTAGTTTGTCATTCCTTTGTCCCTTGTGATAAAGACTGTTCTAGCATTTTTCCTCCCTTGATTACCTTGCTTATTTACCATCTTTGGAATGATAACGGTATCCTCTTTGGGAATGTAAAATATCGGTTTAAATTGTCTGCTGTTGCCCTGTACCCATTATCAATTTCTGAGTCAGAACTTCCAAGGGGTCGATGCTCACTTTAGCTACTCACTTTTTATACACCCACTGAAACTTTTGCTGTTCATGTTTAGTTTTTTGTCAATTTATTTTCATGATCAATTCTCTTCATTTTAAGTCATCTGGAGATTCCTGAAGCAGGGCGTATGCCCGAAACGTCGATTCTCCTGTTCCCTGGATGCTGCCTGACCTGCTGCGCTTTTCCAGCAATACATTTTCAGCTCCTTGAGCAGATAATTAATCCAAGGATTCTATCTCACCTCTTAACTTCAAGATCAACTTCTGAATTCTTCAGTGAGAAATGGGAAATGACAAAGAACAATGTAATTCATTTATTGTCTCTCCAGACTCTGCTTCTGTTGCCACTGAGTAGTTCCTAAAGTTCGACGACTCAATGACTGAAGATGAGATTGAAGTTAAATCTTTCCATTCCCTTCTGCCATCAGAGAGACATCGCCGCTTTAATATGGGGAAGAAACGCAGCCAGCAGGATGATTCAGATAAGGAATAGTGTATGATCATTCGACTTTAATAGTTGGAAAAAAATGAATTCCCCTATGTGTTAGACAAAGGTGAGTGGTAGTGAGAATTGGTGGGGTCTTAGTGCTTGGAATAGTTGCTCCTCTCCATGTAAGAGTATCTTGCCATGCGATTCTCTCTCTCTCTCTCTCTTTCACACACACACACACATCCTCTCGCACTCTCTCTCTCTCTCGCTCTCTCTCTTTCCGTCACTTCGTCATGATCTTATTGCATGTTGGAGCAGGCTCCAGGATCCAGATTGACTACTCCTGCTCCTAGTTCCTACGTTCTTAGTTACAGACTGGATTCTAACCAAAGGATTCCAGGCCCTTTATATATACATTAATTCTCTCTCTCTCTCTGTCACTCGCCGCCTCTCTCAGAC
>NW_025206989.1:5851-12335 GCF_004010195.1 Chiloscyllium plagiosum | reverse complement strand
GGGGAAGTGAATCCCGGAGCAGTGTGAGGGTGACGTGAATCCCGGAGCAGTGTGAGGGGGAAGTGAGTCCCGGAGCAGTGTGAGGGGGAAGTGAATCCCGCAGCAATGTGAGGGGGAAGTGAGTCCGTGAGCAGTGTAAGGGGAAGTGAGTCCTGGAGCAGTGCGAGGGGTCCCGGAAAAGCGCGAGGGGAAGTGGGTCATGGAGCAGCGTAAGGGGAAGTGAGTCCCGGAGCAGTGTGAGGGGAAGTGAGTCCTGGAGCAGTGCGAGGGGAAGTGAGTCCCGGAGCAGTGTGAGGGGTAAGTGAGTCCCGGAGCAGTGTGAGGGGGAGGTGAGCCCTGGAGCAGTTTTCGGGGGAAGTGAGTCCTGGAGCAGCGTGAGGGGGAAGTGAGTCCCGGAGCAGTGTGAGGGGGAAGTGAGTCCTGGAGCAGTGTGATGGGGAAGTGAGTCCTCGAGCAGTGTGAGGGTGAAGTGAATCCCGGAGCAGTGTGAGGGAAGTGTGACCCGGAGCAGTGTGATGGCGAAGTGAGTCCCGGAGCAGTGTGTGGGGCAAGTGAGTCCTGGAGCAGTGTGAGGGGGAAATGAGACCAGGTGCAGTGTGAGGGGGAAGTGAATCGCGGAGCAGTGTGAGGGGGAAGTGAGTCCCGGAGTAGTGTGAGGGGGAAGAGTGTCCCGGAGTAGTGTGAGGGGGAAGTGAATCCCGGAGCAGTGTGAGGGTGAAGTGAATCCCGGAGCAGACTGAGGGGGAAGTGAATCCCAGAGCAGTGTGATGGGGAAGTGAGTCCCAGAGCAGTGTGAGGGGGAAGTGAGTCCCGGAGCAGTGTGAGGGGGATGTGAATCCCGGAGCAGTGTGAGGGGGAAGTGAGTCCCGGAGCAGTGTGAGGGGGATGTGAATCCCGGAGCAGTGTGAGGGGGAAGTGAGTCCCGGAGCAGTGTGAGGGGGATGTGAATCCCGGAGCAGTGTGAGGGGGAAGTGAGTCCCGGAGCAGTGTGAGGGGGATGTGAATCCCGGAGCAGTGTGAGGGGGAAGTGAGTCCCGGAGCAGTGTGAGGGGGATGTGAATCCCGGAGCAGTGTGAGGGGGAAGTGAGTCCCGGAGCAGTGTGAGGGGGATGTGAATCCCGGAGCAGTGTGAGGGGGAAGTGAGTCCCGGAGCAGTGTGAGGGGGATGTGAATCCCGGAGCAGTGTGAGGGGGAAGTGAGTCCCGGAGCAGTGTGAGGGGGATGTGAATCCCGGAGCAGTGTGAGGGGGAAGTGAGTCCCGGAGCAGTGTGAGGGGGATGTGAATCCCGGAGCAGTGTGAGGGGGAAGTGAGTCCCGGAGCAGTGTGAGGGGGATGTGAATCCCGGAGCAGTGTGAGGGGGAAGTGAGTCCCGGAGCAGTGTGAGGGGGATGTGAATCCCGGAGCAGTGTGAGGGGGAAGTGAGTCCCGGAGCAGTGTGAGTTTGAAGTGAATCCCGGAGCAATGTGAGGGGGAAGTGAGACCAGGAGCAGTGTGAGGGGGATGTGCATCCCGGAGCAGTGTGAGGGGGAAGTGAGTCCCGGAGCAGTGTGAGTTTGAAGTGAATCCCGGAGCAATGTGAGGGGGAAGTGAGACCAGGAGCAGTGTGAGGGGGATGTGCGTCCAGGAGCAGTGTGAGGGGGAAGTGAGTCCCGGAGCAGTGTGAGGGGGAAGTGAATCCCGGAGCAGTGTGAGGGGGAAGTGAGTCCCGGAGCAGTGTGAGGGGGATGTGAATCCCGGAGCAGTGTGAGGGGGAAGTGAATCCCGGAGCAGTGTGAGGGGGAAGTGAGTCCCGGAGCAGTGTGAGTTTGAAGTGAATCCCGGAGCAATGTGAGGGGGAAGTGAATCCCGGAGCATTGTGAGGGGGAAGTGAATCCCGGAGCAGTGTGAGGGGGAAGTGAGACCAGGAGCAGTGTGAGGGGGAATAGTGTCCCGGAGCAGTCTGAGGGCAGACGAGTGCCGGAGCAGCGTGAGGGGAATTGAGTCCTGGAGCAGTGTGAGGGGGAAATCAGTCCGAGAGCAGCGTGAGGGGGAAGTGAGTCCCGGAGCAGTGTGAGGGGGAAGTGAGTCCTGGAGCAGTGTGAGGGGGAAGTGAGTCCCGGGGCAGTGTGAGGGGGAAGTGTGTGATTGAGCACTTTTTGGGGAAATACGATTCCTGGGGCAGCAGGAGAAATATGTCACGAAACAGTGCAACTTACCTTGGTGCAGGTGAATGCCTGGACGGAGCTGACTGAAGCCATAGAGTGGCGCGAGCCAGTCAGACCACATGCTCACTGAGCTGCTGCTATGTGATGTCTATTTGAAATTCTTTACCAGACTGTTACATCAATCCATTATCTACGTTACAACAACTTACTCCTAACTCATTTTTTAAACGATGCTACTATTTTCCCTTTTATTTCTCTTCTGTATCCAAGATTTGTACCTCGGTACTTGTACCTAAGATGGCGCCATTAGAGGCAGCCATTGTTAAAGCCTTTCACTATTCTCCTGTACTGGACCTACATGTGACTAGAAAGGATATTTTATTCTAACTCAGGGAAAATTGAAGTCTCCTCTCAGTGAGGGTCAGATGATGTTGCAATGGACCATAACAGAAGCTGGCAGGTGTATACTCTGGGCTTTCTGTCATAAACTCAGTGTTCAATGTCAAGGGATGGACAGGAGCTTGACACCAATTTTGGACAGAGCTTGGAGTCCATCCCATCCACTATGGTCCAGTTGGCTACATCTATTAACTCAGGAAGCAAACGTGGTGTGAAGCCAGGTGGCCGATGACTTCATTTGCATTGTAGAATGAGTTGCATCCGGCTTGTGATTCCATCGGCTCTGGCAGGGCCTTAACATTGTGGATAAGAGCCTTCTCAAGATGACTCTCCATAGCCATCCACACGAAACATCAACAGCAATCCAGCAGCCATTCTACAGTTAATGGTGAAACATATTGCAGGAGCCTAGGACTGATTTTATGATTAAGAAGGGTTTAGAGGAATATGGGCCAAGTGCTGGCAAATGGGACTAGATTGGGTTGGGAAATCTGGTTGGCATGGACAGGTTGGACCAAAGGGTGTGTTTCTGTGCTGTACATCTCTATGACTCTATGACGGGGCCAACGCATCATAAAGGGATACGAGAGGAATTGATAGAAATGCTCACTTTGTGGATGCAGCCAATGGCATTCTGCATCATTGAGAAGCTTAGAAACACTCATGCCTGTCTCTTCCAAGATGGAGCAAAATTAAGTTATCTGACTTTTCCTCAAGCCTTTTAAGGGTTGAGTCTCTGAAGCAAGACCTAACCCCACAACCTCGTGATGCAGGATAAACCATGCACGTCTGCGAATCGTGCCTGATTTACAATACTGCAGAGTAGTCGGGCACTGGGACTTGTTTGCCTGAGATGGACAGTCAAATAATGACTGAATGAAGGAGTTCCTTCATGTGTTCATAGGATTTTGATGACTCCTACTTTAACAAAACGAAGCTGAAAATTGCATTCTGAAGCAGTTGCGGTTCAGACACTGAAACATGATTGTCAATGCTGTTATTTCACACAAGATGATTTTGTTCTCCATCACACACAGCAGAAAATCACATTTCTAGCAATGCCTCTGCTAATGGGACTATATACTGATTGAGATCTTTAAAAGGGAATCAATGCTTTGTTATAAGCTGAGTATAGAGATCTTTTGTCATGTCGCTTTGGAAATCATCCAATGTGGTGCTACCGAGAAATAACCCAATCATTGTGAATGAAATCATTAATTGAATTTGGAGTCGTGAGACTGGACCAGCCTAGGAGTGACACACACCACACACGCACAAACACAGACACACACACACACACACACAAACACACACAGACACGAACACAGACACAGACACACACAGACAGACACACACAGACAGACGCACACACAAACACACAGGCGCGCGCGCACCCACACATACTCTCTCACACACACTCACACACAGACACTCTCTCACACACACACACATACTTTCTCACACACACACATACTCTCTCACAAACACTCACACACCCACTTGATCTCCCCTGCAGGTACACACATTTAAACTTGTGGGGTGAATTTGTACTTGCAGAACTATATTTTATTTTGCTCAAAAACTGTATAAATCCATGTAAACTTCTGTAAATACCACTTTAGAAATAGAATCAGTCTGACCTAACAATTGGGACACAGACAGGCTTTAACCTCACACCTTCAATGCATTATCAGAGCTGAGGCAGCACCTATTGTTAATGCTATCTTGAGAATGTAACTTTAAAACCTTTCTGGGATTTTCATATGAAGGACCGGAAACTAACATGATCATTCTAAAAGATGAAAGACTTAAGCTAAATTTGTTTAATATTACACTCCGTAACACTGCAATCCTATTGCTATAAATTCTGTCTTCTGATTCTGCTCCACAATCACCTGATGAAGAAGCAGCATATCAAAAGCTAGTGCTTCCAAATAAACCTGTTGGACTATAACCTGGTGTTGTGTGATTTTTAACTGATGAAAATGGTGTAATTTTAGAAGGTCGATAGGCAGAAAAAGGAGCTTTACTCTGTATTAAATCCTGTACTAATCCTATTGTGAGAGTTTGATGGAAGGTTTATTTCAATCTAACCCTGTGCTGTAACTCTCTTGGGAGTGTTTGATGGGATGTGGATCTCCCTGCATCTGAGGGTAGTACAGGCAGAAACCATCCTAACATTTTAGAAGTATTTAGATGTGCACGTGTGATGCCAAAGTAGACAAGGCCATGGGTCAAGTGCTGGTAAAAGAGATTCGAATAACTAGGTGCTTGTTTTTGACCAAGCAGACATGATAGACCTGAGGGCTTTTCTCTACGCTGTACACCTCTTTGACTTTGACTTTGTGTTTGATGGAGACAGATGAATCAAAGGGAGCTTCACTCTGTATCTAATCCCAAGCTGTATCGGTTCTGGGAGTGTTTGATAAGGACAGTGTAGAGGAAACACTACTCTGTATTTTACCCTTGCTGTACCCGTCTTGGGAGCATTGGGGGGGGCAGAGTAGAGGGAACATTGCACTATATGTAAACTGTACAAAGAATGGAGGCAGCACAAAAAAGGTAGGTTGAAAATTAAAGGAATGGCCAACTGTACGTGGGTAATGATAACTACAGGTTGAGAGAAACAAATAGTACGCTTCTTTTAATACTAGATGAGATCTGAACGATCATGAAAAATGATCTTGATTCTGGAGGTCGAGATGTAAAGTAAGTTTGAATGGAGCTAAGAAATAGCAAGACAAAGAAGTAATTGGAGGGAGTGGCTATGGGTCCCCTGACAGTAATTACATTGTTTCAGTATATACAATAAGAAATAATGACAGTTTGTGGAAATAATACTGTAATGTTACCAAGTCAAATTATTCAATGAAGACTTGAGGATGGCTTAGGAAAGTGTATTCGAGACAGTTTCTTAAAATAATACATTGTGGAACCAGCCATGGAATAGGCAACTGTAGATCTGGAAAGGTGTAATGAAATATGATTAATTGATGATCTTATAGATTGGGGAAGAGTGATTAATAACATGAGGAATTTCACATTCAGTTTGAGAATGAGAAATTTGGATGTGAAACCAGCGTCTTAAACATAAATAAAATTATGAAGAAAGATATAGTTAAAGTAGACAGGGAGACTTGATTAAAAGGTAAAAGAGCAGATCAGCAGAGACAGATCTTTCAGGAGATATTTCACAATTGCCAGCAAAGATATATTCCATTGAGAAAGTATCAACAAGATGAATGAAACATCCTTGACCAACAAAGACAGCTGACAAGGAGTGTTAAACTAAACAAAAGACAGACATTACCATGCAGATTAGGGGTTCGCCTGAGGGTTGGGAACATTTCATAAACCAAAAAAAAAGGAACAATTAAACATAGAAAGATATAAAATAGGAGCAGAAGTAGAAGATTTGGCCGTTTCAATCTGCTCTTCAATCTGGCTATTAATCCAAATCAGTACCTTGTTCCTGCTTTCTCCCCATACCCCTTGATCCCTTTAACCCCTAAACACTATACATAATTCCCTCTTGAAAAACTCAATGTTTCAAGCACTTTCTCCATTTCTTAGAGGGTGAGACTGGGTAATTAACAATATGAAACACAGTGATGGCAAAGACATGGAACAAAAGTGAGCAATGTTCTGGTATCTCAACTGTTTCCAATTTCTGTAAATGACTTGGGTGAAGGAATGGAAGGAATGGTTGCCAAATTTGCTGATGACGCAAAGAAAGGTAGGAAAGCAAGTTGTGGAAAGAACTTATTAGTATGTTTTTCTAAACTGTTTTCAGTGAGTAGGCAAAGATGCGGCAAATAATATATAATATAGGAAAATGTAATAGTGTCCACTTTGGCAGGAAGAATAAAGTAATTAGGAAAGCTAATAGAATGTAATGATTTTTTGCGAAGAGAATTGAATACAAAATTAGGGAAGTTAC
>NW_025206989.1:0-2970 GCF_004010195.1 Chiloscyllium plagiosum | reverse complement strand
CACTCACACACATCCACACAAATTCACAGAGATGCACTCTTTCACACAAACACATGCAAATGCACACACACACAAACACACACATGCATCACATGCAAATACACGCACACACATAAAAATATTCACATATATGCACATATCGATACACAAAACATGTATATAGATTCACATTCACACATACACGTGTAAATACACACAAACACACACACACACACAAACACACATTCCCTTGGAATCGACACACCCTGGAACCTACCCTGGAATACAGAGATACAGACACAGACCTAGACACATGCACACAGATGCAGACACACACATTTAGAAATAAGTACACACAGACTTTTTATTTATATGCCGCCCTCATGTCATGACTGAAAGTCCTTTTTTCATTGTTGAACATGTTTTTCAAACCACCAGTCAGTTTTAAAAGGAAAGTAAGTTTCCAGATAATAGTTAAATATTGAGAAAGTGATCAAGAGTATTTGAAAAAAATGATTTCAGTCAGTAGCCGGTTCATGGAATCTATGCTACATTTTAAGCAATATTCCAAAGCACCTGCCCACTGGTATTTACACGTTGCTGTTAAACTGCTGGTACTGACAGAGTTATTATAATGCAATAACTCAGTTCTTCATGTTTTTTTAATATAAGTACCTGGTTAAACAAGTGTGAACTGTTTTGCATTGTTTCTTGTCTTTATCGGATTAAGTGCCTGGAGACTCTGGGCTCAAATTAAGGCAAAGATAGATGTCAGAAATGTTAGGGTGCTATAATTGCATGGAAGTGTGTGTGCCAAACTTCTATCCATTATTTTCATATTTAGAGACAAAACACCTGGAGATGTTGGAATCCAACGTAGACAGGCAGGAGGCTGGAAGAACCCAGCAAGCCCAGCATCAGGAGGTGGAGAAGTCAACGTTTCAGGTGTAACCCTCCTTCAGAACTCATATAACTGTTAGTTCACTTGAAATAAATGATGCAGACTGGTTCCAGTAAGTGCCATTTATTGTTTTAAATATTTGTGAGATGGAGACAGCACTTTGGGGGTAACCCTAAAACCTCACCACCATCTACAAGGCATGATTCAGGAATATGTGGGAGTATTCCCCAATTGCTTGAACGAGCATAATTCCAGCAACACTCAAGAAATTTGACGCCTTCCAAGACAAAACAGCCCACTTGGTGGGCACGCCATGCATACGTATCCACTTCCTCTACCACTGACACTCAGTAGTAGCAGTGTGCACTATGTACAGGATGCACTGCAGAAATTCACAAAGACTTCTGAGATCTCCTAAAACCACAACCACTACCATTTAGAAAGACAAGGGCAGCAGATACAGAGGAACACTTCCATCTGCAAAATCCCCTCTTTGTCTTGGCCCATTCCATTAGTTTTCATAGAATCCCTACAGTGTGGTAACAGACCCTTCAGCCCAACAAGTCCACACGGACCCTCCAAAGAATAACCCAACCAGACCCATTCCCCTACACTATTATCATGTATTTACCCCTGACTACTGCACCTAACCTACACACTATGGGACAATTTAGCATGGTCAATTCACCCTAAACTGCATACCTTTGGATTGTGGGAGGAAACCCAAGCACCCGCAGGAAACCCACGCAGACACGGGGAGAACATGCAAACTCCACACAGGCAGTTGTCTGAGGCTGGTAATGAACCCCGGTCCCTGGCGCTGTGAGGCAGCAGTGCTAACCACTGAGGCACTATGCCACGAAGCGGTTTGTAGAGCCGAAATGCTAGAATTCCAATATTGTGCATCTGCCTGTAGCGCATGGACTGCAGTGATTCAAGAAGGCAGCCCACCATCACCTTCTGAAGGGCAATTCGAGTCAGGCAAGAAATGCTGGCTCAGTCAGTGACACCTACGTCTCATGAGAGTCCATTAAAAAAAAGACACTACCAAGGCAACACTTTTAAATCTTTCCCCTCTCACCCTAAACCTATGCCCTCTAGTTCTAGACTCTGAGAAATTGAGGACTGCAGATCAGAGTTAAAAGTGCGGCGCTGGAAACGCACAGCCGGTCAGGCAGCATACGAGGAACAGGAGAGTCGATGTTTCGGGCTTAGCCCTTCATCAGGAATGTCTGTGGGGGTGGGGGAGAGAAGGGGGCTGAGAGATAAATAGAAAGCTGGGGCTGGAGCTGAAAGGAAGGTAGCTGGGAAGGCGATAGGTAGATAAAGATGGGGGTAGAGGTGATAGGTCAGAGGGGAAAGTGGAGCGGATAGGTGGGAAGGAAGATGGGCAGGTGAGACAGTTCAAGAGGGCGATGCTGAGTTGAAGGGTTGGATCTGGGATAAGGTGGAGGGAGGGGACTTGCCCCAAGACTTACCTATCTTAGATTGAAAATTAACAGCTGATTCCAACGCCACCACTGTTTGCGGAAGAGAGTTCCAAACATCTCCCCAACCTTGTGTGTGGAAGTGCTTCCTAACATCTTGCCCAAACGCTCTGGCCTTAATTCTCAGACTATGACCCCTACTTCTAGAATCCCCAACCAGTGAAATTAGTTTATCTTTATCTACCCTGTCTCTTCCTTTTGATATCGCAAAGATTTTGATCAAATCATCCCTTAGCCCTCTAGATGCTGGACAGCAGCAAGTAACAGAAAACATGCAAGACAAGTTTTGATGAGTTTGTAAGGGATTGCAACTAAATCGTCAGGACTCAGCACATTTTCGGTCCATTCAATAGCTGGGAGATTCAGTCGATGGTGAAGAAATTATGCTCATCATTTATAATGTTTACACAAGTTTCATGGGCTTTGACTAGTGACATATTACCATTAGACATCTGAGTTAACACCATCTAGAGAGAAGGTGTGACATGTATGAGGTTGGAAATAATCTTAACTAACCAGACTGTAGAATCCTCGCATCGTCTTGTCATGTCTTTGTTGAAATGTGTGCCTTATAACATTATGCAACACCAGGTTATAGTCCAA
>NW_025206988.1:4781-12335 GCF_004010195.1 Chiloscyllium plagiosum | reverse complement strand
GCATTTCAACTCCACTTACCCGCATTCTCTCTGCAGCTCTTAATTCCTTGTGACATCAAGAATTTATCAATCTCTGCCTTGAAGACATTTAGCGTCCCGGCCTCCACTGCACTCTGCATCAATGAATTCCACAGGCCCACCACTCTCTGGCTGAAGAAATGTCTCCGCATTTCTGTTCTGAATTGACCCCCTCTAATTCTAAGGCTGTGTCCACGGGTCCTAGTCTCCTCGCCTGATGGAAACAATTTCCTATCGTCCACCCTTTCCAAGCCATGTATTATCTTGTAAGTTTCTATTAGATCTCCCCTTAATCTTCTAAACTCCAATGAATACAATCCCAGGATCCTCAGCCATTCCTCGTATGTGAGACCTACCATTCCAGGGATCATACGTGTGAATCTCCACTGGACACGCTCCAGTGCCAGTCTGTCCTTCCTGAGGTGTGGGGCCCAAACTGGACACAGTCCTCCAAATGGGGCCTAACTAGAGCTTTATAAAGTCTCAGTAGCACAACGGTACTTTTATATTCCAACCTTCTTGAGATAAATGACAACATTGCATTCGCTTTCTTAATCACGGACTCAACCTGCATGTTTACCTTTAGAGAATCCTCGACTAGCGCTCCCAGTTCCCTTTGTATTTTGGCTTTATGAATTTTCTCACCGTTTTGAAAGTAGTCCATGCTTGTATTCTTTTTTCCAAAGTGCAAGACCTCGCATTTGCTCACATTGAATTCCATCAGCCATTTCTTGGACCACTCTTCCAAACTGTCTAGATCCTTCTGCAGCCTCCCCACTTCCTCAGTACTACCTGCCTGACAACCTAACTTTGTCTCATCGGAAAAAGTCATTAGAATGCCCACAGTCCCTTCATCCATATCATTAATATGTAATGTGAACAGGTGCGGCCCGAACACTGAACCCTGCAGGACTCTGCTTGTCACCAGCTGCCATTCCGAAAAATAACCTTTTTTATCCCAACTCTCTGCCTTTTGTCAGACAGCCAATCCTCAATCCATACCAGTAGTTCACCTTGAACACCATGGACCCTCATCTTGCTCAGTGGCCTCCCGTGTGGCACCTTATCAAAGACCTTTTTTGGATGTCTAGATAGACCACATCCACTGGGTTTCCCTGGTCTAACCTACTTGTCACCTCTTCAAAGAATTCCAACAGGCTTGGCAGGCACGACCTCCCCTTACTAAATCCATGTTGACTTGTTCTAATCCGACCCTGCTCTTCCAAGAATTTAGAAACCTCATCCTCAATGATGGATTCTAGAATTTTACCAACAACCGAGGTTAGGCTAATTGGCCTATAATTTTCCATCTTTTGTCCTGATCCTTTCTTGAACAAGGGGGTTACAACAGTGATCTTCCGATCATCCAGGAATTTCCATGATTCCAGTGACTTTTGAAAGATCTCAATCAACGCCTCCATTATTTCCTCAGCCACCTCCCTCAGAACTCTAGGATGTAGCTCATGCTGTCAGTTGTTTCACGCTCCCTTGAGCAGAGCTATATTACTCCTATCGTCAACTTCCCGATCCCAACAACGATGAAACAGGTTTGCCCGTGGCTGGGCATGGTCAAAATCTGTCGGCAATGGATCCCTAACGCTGCCCTCCTCGTTCAGATGTTGACCCCCTTTACTTCCTACGAAGGTACCTTCGAGCTCTCCTCAAAGGCATAGCAAACCCTCTACGAACTTAAACATGCATTGTCACAAGCTCCAGCTCTGGGAAGATCCCACCCCCCATGACAGACCTCTCCAACTTTACTGCACAATTCTGCATGACTGTGCTTCCTTAATTCTCACTCAACCACATGGAATTCGCCATTGCCCGGTTGTCTATTTCTCTACTAAACGTGACTCTGCTGCCTTAGGATATCCCCGTTGTACTCAGATCCTCACTGCAATTTATCTTAGGTTAGAGTCCACAGACACCCTTACACTTCAGCAGAGTATTATCGTCTACAGTTCCCATCTGGTGATCGCCCAGTTGAGGCAATTACAATCTCTACATTTGACCGCTGCTTGCCAAAACCATTAGGAGGTTTATCTGCTCAAAAAACCCTGGCTGACCTTTAGGTATTGTACCACCATTAGTCCTGCCGATTTCCTTGCACATCCCCCATCACCCTTACCCACTCCAGATCATGACTGAATTCTCCTCATCAATAAGGACATCCAAATTAATCCAGATCTTTCCCATGCCCCCATCGCATGGTAGTTATTCTACTGACCATATAGGTACTCGCTTCTCATGCAACACAATAATTGATGATTATGGCTTCGTCCTGGAATCAGCTTCTTTTCAGATTCCCTTTTCTGCCCTTTTGACTTGATCTGTGCCTGCGTCTTTGGGACAGGCCTCCGTGATGTCATTTACACTGACTCCCGATAAGCTTTCAGAGTTGTGAATGTTTTGGTCAATTCTCGAAAAATGTAGGGTTATTGACCTCTTCAGGTACTCGCATACCACTGCCCAATCCCCTGTCGCCATTGGTAACAGTGTTGTTTTTTGAGGCCGCAACAGCAGCCTCTCACGGCCATCTTGTGATTGTGCATAACATGATGAGCCAGACTGAAAGCACTGACAAGGGTGAAACGACCTCTGACAAATTAATGCCAATTGTTGAAGATGTTTAAAGACTTCATTGAATTGCAAAGGTGTCAGCGCTAGAAGTATGTTTTGGTCATTGTTGATTTTATTTTCCCGAGATGGGTTGAAGCTTACCCCACTTCCAACGCTACTGCTAAAACTGTTGCAAATATTTTACTCAAGGAGATTATTACCCACTTTGGTATTCCCGTTTGTCTACCTCCTGACAATGGCCCTCATTTTATTGGAAGTATTAATGAGGGATTAAGCTCTCATTTTGGGATTCACCACCAACTTCATTGTGCTTATTGCCCACAGGCTGCAGGGCTCGTCAAGCATAGTGACCAGAGTCTGAAAATTAAACTTTCTAAATGGACTACTGAGTCAGAGTTTGTGCGAAGATTTGTAGCTCGGGTGCTCGTTGCTGTGGTTCTGTTCGCCGAGCTGGACGTTTTTGTTGCAAACGTTTCGTCCCCTGGCTAGGGGCTTCGCAGGAGGCTCCCAAGCACTGATGATGTCGCCTAGCCAGGGGACGAAACGTTTGCAACAAAAACTTCCAGCTCGGCGAACAGAACCACAGCAACTACTGAGACAGGTATTTTCTGGGTAAGGTTGGTGCCTCTGATATTGTTCCACCACTCATATGGGGAAAACTCTCTTGTCCCCAGCCGAAATCGTCCAAAGTCGAGCTGTCCTCTCGCCTTGGAATGATGCTTCCTCCCCTATGCCTGTGTTTACATGACTGAGGATATGTCCTCTTGTGTTTTTTCTTTGACCAAAGTTTTGTGAGGTCTTCACTCCAAGGTCTGTGCTGCTCATGAGAAACTCCCCTCCCTCCACTATGTTCTAACTGTTGAACCAAACTCTTTCATTCTCATCAAGAATTGGACAAGCCGCAGCCTCCAACCTCAATGGCAAGGGCCCTTCCAGGGTCTCCTCACCACCCCGACTGCTGTTAAATTCGCCGTGTATTCCGCCTGGGTTCACCTCCATCATTCCAAGGTCATCAGATGAGCCCCTTCCAGGGTGGGGTGAGTGATGTTGGAGATGGAGATGATGAGGAACTGGGAGAGGAACCGAAATCAGTTGGTAACAAACTACTATGATATAGTTGCATGTTTCAAATAATAATTCTTCTTCTGTTTTACATATCCTAATCCTTGATGCAGAACAACCCTTATGATGAAGATCGAGCTTACCCTGTTATGTGGACTCGTTGTCGTCGGCATTAGTGCTGAAGAGGGGGCTGCTTATCCGTGTGATCCTGAGCAACCAGAAACTGTGTACCGTTAATGCCTAAAAGATGTCCTTATGTGTCCCGAGAATCTGATTCCTTCAATGAATGGAATGTTCCCAAGAATGACTGCCACAATGGTCAACTTCACCAAGAAGATCGGACAGTTAATTTATGGAACAAGTCTCAATGGCCTTTACCGTGTCAGGGTGTTTTGTGCCAGTTTGATTTCAGTTGTGCTTTGGGCGGTCCTGGTAAGAGTTGCCTCTTCTCAAAGTGGCCAAAATTGGAATGTAGTAAAAGAGAAAGAGGGAGATGTCGTCCTTTACTAGCAATTTGCTTTTGCAAAGTCATCATAAAATATTCGGCCAGCATGAAGTGGTCTGTTCCGCCCTCACATCAGCAAAGGACCCTTTGACCTCTTTCCCCCTCCGGAGTCCCAACTCCGGAGTATGGAATACCTGTAAGGTGGTTACCGGCTATAATGTTTCCTTTGATTATTACTTATCCCCACCTGCTAGCTGCCTGTGGAATTCCTCTAATAAGTCCGGGGAAGTCTATCCAATTTGTTACAACTCTACAGGATGGGGATGCACTTATGTGAATGTGACTATGTTTATTCCATGTGCCCTGGTCCAATGTACCAACCGTTACTGCTTCCCTGTCGCACCTCGCATCTCATGCATTTGCCAACTGGAGGAGTGTGTCTCCGTTATTGCGGGTATTCAGGCTCTTTGTGATATTGGTAATGGCACACACCTTACTAGGAGACGCCGAATAGCACCGCCATCTTCTCAATTGTGCGATGGAAGGATCCAGTCTGGGACAATAATCACATCTCTTACTGAAAGACCCACCACTTTTTATCGAACAGCTTTCGCCCTAAGTCCGCAGTATGACCATATTTTGTAGCTATGGACTACCAATATTTTCAGGGTAGTCGCAAAGACAGGCCTGTTTCTTATTGGGAAGCTCCCTCCGTTAGCTATACTAAACCCGGATATTATTATTTTCAGCGATGACAAAGCGACTAACTTCATTGTCCTTAACGAAATAGATAATCCTGTGCTGGAGCTGTAGGGGCAGTTTTCATAACTACTGTTCCCTGTCCAACTATCAGGAATGGGGCTGGGGTTTCCCTACCAAACGTTCAGTTTCATCTGTATTCTGAGTGCATTGGAGGGGTGGTAAGGCTTTGGGTAACAGTAAAGCCCAGTTTCTGGCTTACATATTTCCTCACACCTTTTCCTGAGGAGGATCTGCAGGAATTATTAGCCATCAAAATTGAAACTATCTTATTTGTGGTCTAACCCGCTTGGGCAAGGAGACCACTTGGACTTAGCAGGAGGTAAGGACATGCTCTTATAATCACGTCCATCTCCTCAGCAAACTGTCAGGGGGACCCGGTATGCCCTCAACTACTTACACAGTAAAGAGGGTCCGGTTTGTTCCATAGTAAATGGCAAGTGTATGATGGGGATTACTGTCCTCATAGAGAACATTACCAAGCAGGTAGATGTTTTTTATTACTTACAGTGTGGAAACAGGCTCTTCGGCCCAACAAGTCCACACCAACCCGCCGAAGCGCAACCCACCCAGACCCATTCACCTACATTTGCCCCTTCACCTAACTCTACGGGCAATTTAGCGTGGCCAATTCACCTAACCTACACATTTTTGTCGATAACATCTGCACCTTCGACAATCAAATGATAAAAGGCACTGCATGGTGAGATGATGTGGGCTACTATATCCACGAGTGTCCCTTTGAGAGCAATATTTCGTGGGATGGTATAGCCCAGAGTGTTCCCTTGACAGGGACGTGGTGTGCGCTGGTGTAGCCCGGTGTGTCCCCCTGACAGTGAAATGGTGTGCGATGGTGTAGTCCAGAGTGTTCCCTTGACAGTGACATGGTATGGGCTGGTGTAGAACAGTGTTTCCCCCTGACAGTGACATGGTATGGGCTGGTGTAGAACAGAGTATCCCCCTGACAGTGACATGGTGTGGGCTGGTGTAGAACAGAGTGTCTCCCTGACAGTGACATGGTGTGGGCAGGTGTACCCCAAAGTGTTCCCTTGACAGTGAAATGGTGTGGGCTGGTGTAGCCCAGAGTGTCCCCCTGACAGTGAAATGGTGTGGGCTGGTGTAGAACAGAGTGTCCCCCTGACAGTGACATGGTGTGGGCTGGTGTAGCCCAGAGTGTTCCCTTGACAGTGACGTGGTGTGCGCTGGTGTAGAACAGAGATCCCCCTGACAGTGACATGGTGTGGGCTGGTGTAGAACAGAGTGTCCCCCTGACAGTGACATGGTGTGGGCTGGTGTAGCCCATAGTGTTCCCTTGGGAAATGGTGTGGGATGGTGTAGCCCAGAGTGTTCCCCTGACAGTGACATGGTGTGGGCTGGTGTAGAACAGTGTCTCCTTGACAGTGACATGGTGTGGGCTGGTGTAGAACAGAGTGCCCCACGACAGTGAAATGGTGTGGGCTGGTGTAGCCCAGAGTGTTCCGTTGACTGTGACGTGGTGTGCGCTGGTGTAGAACAGAGTGTCCCCCTGAGAGTGACATGGTGTGGGCTGGTGTAGAAAAGAGTGTTCCCCTGACAGTAACATGGTGTGGGCCGGTGTAGCCCGGAGTGTCCCCTGACAATAACATGGTGTGGGCCGGTGTAGCCCGGAGTGTCCCCCTGACAGTAACATGGTGTGGGCCGGTGTAGCACAGAGTGTCCCCCTGACAATGACATGGTGTCAGCTGGTGTAGCCCGGAAAGAGACTGTAACAGCGGATAATGAAAAAGTGAACGCTTTTTCACTTTTTGTCTTGGTGTATTCGAAGTAAAGATGAATGGCGCCTGTGTTCGGTAATTGTACACATTTTTCACTGTATTTTATATTGACAATAAATAATCACATTTATAAATATCGCAAACAATGCGACCAGTCGACCCCACACACAGACAGGCGCAGTCGTTTCTTTAAAACAGAGATAGATACATTTTTCATTAATAAGCGACCAATAGTCAGTTGGGGAAAGCTGGAGAATAGTTCTGCTGTTTTCAACCAATTGTCTCCTTTTGTTCCATTTTCCTATGCTCTTATGATCCTGTGTTGTCTGGTATTGCCTTCCCGCGTGTTCAGTGGAGGCTGCATTTAATAGGTATTTGTTTGAAGAGAGTTAATGGAAAGGTGGTCAGATTTGAGCGGTTGCATGTTCGATATCTTTTCCTAATTGTTATAGCGTTACATTCCAAACGACTTGTGATTGGATTGAGGTGAACAGACTTTGAGAATAAGGCATTGCCACTTCAGACTGAGATAAAGCATGGCCTTTCTGTTTAGGATTGTGTGATCCATGGTGTTCTCATTCCTAATGTGCAGTGAGGAGTGGTTTACTGAAAACATTCAAGATAGGCTTCCACCTGGTTTTGATGAACAAGAAAACAGACAGGAACGCGATGTTCAGCCACACTCACATTAGCAGTAAGCATTCTGAATGGTGTAACAGGCTCCAAGGGCTGAGTGGTCACCCGCTACTCCTCGCCGATGTGTTCTTCTCTTACTCAACCGCTTAACGCTGTAACAGAGGGAGAGGAATATCCCATTCAGCTAGTTAGGATCGGTGCATTGGTGCATGTCTGTCTGTCTGTGTGTGTCTGTCTGGGGCGGGGGTTGTGAGTGTGAGAAAGTGTGTGTGTGCGTGTAGTGAGTGCAGAGTGGCTTAA
>NW_025206988.1:3089-4328 GCF_004010195.1 Chiloscyllium plagiosum | reverse complement strand
GAGGGCCTCAACCGGGACCTTGGGTTCATGTCACATTACAGGTGATTACCATTGCACTACGCACACACACACACACACACCGATATTTCTACACACAAACACGCTCACATACACACGGACACCGACACACACCTTATAGACACACACACTTCCACATTCTCACATGCACTCCCTCACAGACTTCAGACACTCTGCACTCACTACTCACACATTTTCTCACACTCACAACCCTCACTCCAGACAGACAGACACACACAATGGCCCACATGCACACATATATTTTGTGGGGTGAATTTGTACTTGCATTGTACCTAGCTCAAAAACTGCATACATTCATGTAGAACGCTGAGATCAAAAACTGCATGAATTTATGTAAAACTCTGTTATCTCACTTTTTAGATTAGAATCAATCTAAACATCAGGTCATAGACAGAGAACAAAGGGGGCTAACACCTTCAACATATTGTCTAGCTATCACCATTGTTAACAGCTAACCAGAGATTGCAATTTTAAAAAAAGGCTTTGTGATTTACACATGAAAGAAGTGAAACTATCACTGTATTCTAACAGATTAAAGGCTTAACAGACAATCAACTTTTAATGTATAATTTCAGTTACATCATACTGTAAATTTTTGATATAAATTCTGTGATACGATCAAGCCCTCCACTATCACCTGATGAAGGAGCGTCGCTCCGAAAGCTAGTGTTCTTACAATTAAACCTGTTGGACTATAACCTGGTGTTGTGCGATTTTTAACTTTGTACACCCCAGTCCAACACCGGCATCTCCAAACCATGACACAGAAACAGGGGAGCCTTGGGAAACTCTCAGCTAATAGACAACAGGGTTTAAACATTTGTTTTTTGTTGGAAACCTGAAACTTGGTGGAGTGCCTCTGGAGTCAGTATGAGGTAATCAAGTATTTGCAATATATGTCAATAATTTTAGATGAAGAGAATGACTGGATTGGAGTTCAGTGCGTTCATAACCAAGATAGTCATTTAGTAAGATGCCAAGTGATGGTAGAAAGCCTGCAATGGGTTACAGACAGGGGACGTCAATGTGCAAGCTTTCATCAGAAACAGTATTTCATGCGTCATGGTAAGTTTGTCACAGAAGGATAAATAACAGTAAACTATTAAATGGAGCGTCATTGAGTCATAGAGTGATCGAGCATGGGAACTGGCCCTTCGGCCCAAACTGGTCTGTGCTGACCATGCTGCCCACTCAACTAAT
>NW_025206988.1:0-3052 GCF_004010195.1 Chiloscyllium plagiosum | reverse complement strand
TATACCCTGTAGTTTTCAATCCCTCATCGCTGGGAAAATGACTATATGCATTCATCCTATCTATGCCCCTCATGATATTACATATCTCCATAACGCCACCCTATCATTCTCCTACATTCCAAGGGAAGATACCCGAAATTGGCCAACCCCTTCCCTATAACTCTAGACTATTAGTCCTGACAACATCCTTTTCAAACTTCTATGCCCTTTTTTCAGGTTAACAGGGTGACCAAAAGTGTACACAATACTCCAAGTGTGGCCTCACCAACGACTTACAGAATGGTAACATAGTGTCCCAACTCCTGCATTCACTGCTTTGAACGATGAAGGCCAACATACTAAATACCTTCTTTACTTCCCTATCTACCCGTGATGCTGATTTCAATGAAATATGGACTTGTGATCCGAGGTCCCTCTGTTTCACAACACTCTTCAGAACCTGACTATTTACTGTATAAGCAATATCTATGTTTTACTTTCTGAATTGTAACACCTCCGACTTATCTGTATTTAATTGCAGTTGCTAATCCTCAGCTCACTTCCTCATCAGATTAAAATCCCTCTATTATTTCTGATTACATTCATTGCTATCAACGATACCTCCTAATTTTGTATCATCCATAAACGTAGTAACCTTCTTGGGAGTACTTGGAGTATGTTGTGCAGTTTTGGGCCCCATATCTCAGAACAGATGTACTGGCCTTGGAACGTATTCAGAGGAGTTTCACGAGAATGTTCCCAGGAATGAAAAGCTTAACATATGAGGAATCTGAGGAATCTGGATCTATACTCAATGGATTTTAGAAGGATAATGGGAGATCTAATTGAAACATACCGCATACTGAATAGGCTGGACAGATAGATGTTGTGAAGATGTTTCCATTGGTAGGATAGACTAGGACCTGAGGGCACAGCCTTAGAGTAAAAGGAACAGCTTTTAGAACGGAGATAAGAGCAATTTCTTCAGCCAGAGAGTTGGCAATCCATGGAATTCAATGCCACAGAAGGCTGTGGAGGCCAGGTTACTGAGTATATATAAGACTGTGATGGACAGGTTCTTGATTGTCAAGGGGATCAAGGGCTATGGCAAGAAAGTAGATGAATGGGGTTGAGAAACATATCAGCCATGACTGAATAGTGGAGCAGACTCGATGGACTAAATATTTCAATTTCTGCACCAATGTCTTATGGTCTATATCATACCTTGTGCATTCACATCCAGGACATTTATGTAAATAGCAAATAACAAAGGTCTCAGCACCGACACCTGTGGCACACCATTAGTTATAGGCCTTCAGTCTGAGAAAAAAATCTTCTTCCATCACTCCCTATTTCCTACCATCGAAACAATTTCGAATCCAATTAGCTAGCTCTCTCTGGATCCCATGTCACCTAAACTCATTGACTAACCTGCCCGTATGGGACCTTGTCAATAGTCTTACTAAAGTCCGTATACAGATCATCCATTGTCCTACCCTTATCTATTCTCGCGATTACCTCTTTGAAACAATTTAAAAGACTTGTCAGACATGATTTCCCGCACACAAATCCATGCTGACTACTTCTAATCAGACCTTGAATTTCCAAATGTTGGTTCATCCTGTCTCTCATTATCCTCTCCAACAACTTGCCTAGTACTGATATTACGCTCACTGACTAAGAGCTCCCTGGCTTATCTTTGCTACCTTTCTTAAACAATGGAACCACTCCAGTGGCAAACGACGAAGCAAGAATCTGTGCAAGGGCCCCTGCAATTTCTTCCCTAGCCTCCCATAACATCCGAGGATGGACATGTTCTTGCCCAGGGGAGTTATTCACTATTTTGTGCTTTAAGGTAGCGAATACCTCCACTCTGGTAATATGTATGCGGACCAAAACATTCCCACTTGTTTTCCTTATTACCTTAGTATCCATAATTTGCTCCTGCGTAAGCATGGAGGAGAAATATTCATTAAATAATTCCCCCCACCTCCTGGTGATTCCACACAAGGACAGCCATGCTCATCAGTAGGGGTAAGCTATTCTCTCCTGAGCCACGCTTCTACTCTTAATACGGGGAGAGAACCTCTTGAGATTATCTTTCACATTTTCTGAGAGGTCCATGTCATGCCCTTTTTTGGGCTTCTGATTCCCCGCTTAAAGGTGCTTCTACACTTTGTGTAGTCATCTAAGGATTGACTTAAGGCCGATATCTTAAACCTAATGTATGCCTTCTTTACAGTCCTTACTAGAGCCTCAATATCCCTCGCCATCAAAGGATCAGGTTCCCCCTCAACCACCGTCTTTTTAATGAAAATAATCCTAATTTGTTCAATCTCTCTTCATGGCTTGCACCTTTCATACCAGGCAACATCCTGGTGAACTTTCTCTGCACCTTCTCCAAAGCATCCACATCGTTTTGCTAGTGTGGCGACCAGACTGCATGTAGTATTCCAAATGTGGTTGACCTAAAGTCTTGCACAACTGTAACATGACCTGCCAACTTTTATATTCAATACCAGATCCAATGAAGGAAACCATGCCGTACACTTTATTGAACACTCTACTGATCTGCCTTGCCATCTTCAGGGAACAATGGACCTGAACACCTAGATGTCTCTGTATATCAATTTTCCCCAATACCTTTCTATTTACTGTATAGTTCGTTCTTGGATTGGATCGTCCAAAATGCGTCGCCTCACCTTTGTCCAGATTGAACTTCATCTGTCATGTCAGTGCCCATCTCCCCAATCTATCTATCTTCTGCTGTATTCTCGGACAGTCCTTTTAAATGTCTGCTACTCCACCAATCTTAGTGTCACCTGCAAATTTGCTAATGAAACAAGCTACATCTTCCTCCAAATCATTTATGTATACCACAAAAAACAATGGTCCCAGCAAGGGTCAAAGATCTCAATTTTGAGAAGCTCCTTTCCATTATTACTCTTTGTCTCCTGTTGCCTAACGAGTTCTCTATCCATCTCGCTAGAACACCCATGCAAATTCACCTTCTTCATCAGCTTACTGTGGGGAAATTTATCAAACGCCTTACTAAAGTCCATCTGCAAAACAT
>NW_025206987.1:0-12335 GCF_004010195.1 Chiloscyllium plagiosum | reverse complement strand
GGTACAGTTACATTATTCCTTGGAAGTGGTATCAGAAGTGGACAGGGTGGTGAATGCAGCATTAGGCTCACTTGCCCTCATGGCTCACAGCATTGAGGACATGAGTTGGGACAACATGATACGGCTGTATCAGACATTGCTGGGTCCCCAGTTGGAGTACTGCGTAGAATTCAGATCATCCCGATTTGGGAAGCATTTTCTGAAACTGTACACGGAGCAAAGATTGACGAAGACGTTACTGCTCCTGGAGGGTGTGACTTACAAGGAGAGACTGGATAAGCTGGAAAGCAAAACGGGGGGAAAGAGATAGATTCTCAGAAAAGGTTAGGGCCAATCCAAAGAATTCCTACAGCACACAAGTACAAAAAAGAAAGGAGAGAGACAATAAGGCCCCTCATGTGTGGAACCACTGGAGATGGGTGAGATCCAAAATGAATATTTCATGTCAAAGCATATTGTGATAAAGACTATGAAACAAAGGGAAAGAAAGAACGATGTCTTGAAAAGAGTTCCCCATTACAGAAGAGGTGGTGCTAGAGATCTTAAAACAAAAATAGATAAAAATCCAGGTCCTGAACAAGTGTATCCCAGCACATTGTAGCAAATTATTGGTGGTTACCACAGCAGACATAGTTGTATCATTGTCCTTCATATTTCTATTGGGGGTAGGTGGCTGAGGGGTAACCGGATAAAGGTTTATAAATCCATGAGGGGTATATATAAGGTGAATTGCCAAGATCTTTACCCCAGGGTAGGGGTGGCCATAACTAAAAGGCATAAATGTGAGGTGGGAGAGTAAAGAGTTAAAAGGGATCGGGTGAGAACATTCCTCACGCAGACGTTGGTGCACATATTGAATGAACTGCCGGGGAAATGGCAGAGAAAGGTACATTAAAACGCGTGAAAAACACTTGGTCACGTACATGGAGAGGAGAAGGTTTGAAGGGATATTGGTCAAATGCAGGCAAAAGCAACTCTTTCAGGGACACTGATCAGCATGGATTCGTTGGATCAAACTAAAGCTTCTGATTCAGTTCTGTCATTGGAGGAGGAGACTACTGAGAAAAGGCATGTTGACGAGACTGAAGCAAGTTACAGAGATAGGGATGTTGTGGTTCTGTTTGCCGAGCTGGGAATTTGTGTTGCAGACGTTTCGTCCCCTTTCTAGGTGACATCCTCAGTGCTTGGGAGCCTCCTGTGAAGCGCTTCTGTGATGTTTCCTCCGGCATTAATCGTGGTTAGTATCTGCCGCTTGGTTGTCAGTTCCAGCTGTCCGCTGCAGTGGCCGGTATATTGGGTCCAGGTCGATGTGCTTATTGACTGAATCTGTGGATGAGTGCCATGCCTCTAGGAATTCCCTGGCTGTTCTCTGATTGTCTTGTCCTATAATAGTAGTGTTCTCCCAGTCGAACTCATGTTGCTTGTCATCTGAGTGTGTGGCTACTAAGGATAGCTGGTCGTGTCGTTTCGTGGCTACTTGGTGTTCATGGATGCGGATCGTTAGCTGTCTTCCTGTTTGTCTTATGTAGTGTTTTGTACAGTCCTTGCATGGGAGTTTGTACACTACATTGGTTTTGCTCATGCTGGGTATCACGTCCTTCGTCCTGGTGAGTTGTTGTCTGAGAGCCGTTATTGGTTTGTGTGCTGATATGAGTCCGAGTGGTCGCAGTAGTCTGGCTGTCAGTTCAGAAATGTTTTTGGTGTATGGTAGTGTGGCTAGTCCTTTGGATTATGGCATGTCCTCATTCCGTTGTCTTTCCCTTAGGTATCTGTTGATGAAATTGCCGGGGTATCCGTTTTTGGAGAATACATTGTATACGTGATCTTCTTCCTCTTTTTGCAGTTCTGGTGTACTGCAGTGAGTTGTGGCACTTATGAACAGTGTCTTGATGCAACTTCTTTTGTGTGTGTTGGGGTGGTTGCTTTCGTAGTTTAGGACTTGGTCTGTGTGTGGCTTTCCTGTGTACCTTTGTGGTGAATTCTCCGTTCGGTGTTCTCTGTACCATCACGTCTAGGAATGGGAGTTGGTTGTCATTTTCTTCCTCTCTAGTGAATAGGATTCCTGTTAGTATGACGTTGATGATCTGGTGTATGTTCTCTATTTCTGTGTTTTTAATGATTACAAAGGTATCATCTACATATCTGACCCAGAGTTTGTGTTGAATTTGCGGTAAGACTGTTTGTTCTAACCATTGCATTATCACTTCTGCTATGAGTCCAGAGATGGGTGAGCCCATGGGTGTGCCGTTGATTTGTTCATATATATGGTTGTTGAATGTGAAGCGTGTTGTGAGGCACAGGTCCAGTAGTTTGAGTATGCCGTCTTTGTTGATAGATTCCCTGTCTTGTTGTCTGTTCTGTCCAGCAAGTTGACTATTGTTTCTCTGGCTAGGTTTTGTTGATAGAGATGAACAGTGACGTTACATCGAATGAGACCATAGTTTCTTCCTTGTCTATGTGTATAGTTCTGATGATGTCCAAGAATTCCTGTGTTGACTGTATAGAGTGTCTGGATCCACTGATCAGGTGTTTCAGTTTCTGCTGTAGTTCTTTAGCCAGTTTGTGTGATTGTGTCCCTGGTAGTGAGACTATGGATCTGAGTGGGATGTCTGGTTAGTGCACTTTATGTCGTCCATAGACTCTGGGGGTGTTGTTGCTTTCAGGTTTCATTCTTTGTAGGTCAAACCTGGTTGTCTGTCCGTTTTTTGTAGGTTCCTCAGTGTGGTGTTTATCCTATTGGTGAGCTGTGGTGTGGGGTCAAACTCCTTCTTTTGGGAGGTGTTGGTAACTGCAAGTTGTTGTTGTGCTTTGTGGATGTACTCTGCTTTGTCGAGGATGACCGTCATTCTGCCTTTGTCTGCTGGTAGGATGATTTTGTTCTTATCGTTTCTTAGTGTTTTTAGAGTCATCAGGGATAATTAAGCGACTGCTGGACAGGCACATTGAGAGCAAGGCATTGAGAAGGTGTGTGTAGGTTAAGTTACTATATTTTAT
Source organism: Chiloscyllium plagiosum (assembly GCF_004010195.1). NCBI lineage: Eukaryota > Metazoa > Chordata > Chondrichthyes > Orectolobiformes > Hemiscylliidae > Chiloscyllium > Chiloscyllium plagiosum. Next base: position 9,341 of record NW_025206987.1, on the reverse strand, counting down.
AAAAGGATTAAACTCGGCACCACATCATGGTCTAAAGTCCTGTTCTGTGCTGTAATTTTCTATGTGCTACGTCACTATCACACTCCCCATCACACTTATTGCATTACTATCACGCTGACTGCGTCACTGCCACCCTGACACCCTGACACTCACTCCATCACCGCCACACTGACCCCCTCACAGTCACTCCATCACCATCACCCTGACGCCCTCACAATCACTCCATCACCGCCACCCAGATCCCCTCACACTCACACCATCACGGTCATCCAGACACCCTCACATACACTTCATCACCATCACCCTGATCCCTCACACTCATTTTATCACTGTCACCCTGACAGCCTCACACTCACTCCATCACCTTCACCCTGACCCCCTCACACTCGCTCAATCACCAGCACACGGACCCCCTCCCAATCACTTTATCACTGTCACCCTGACAGCCTCACACTCACTCCATCACCTTCACCCTGACCCCCTCACACTCGCTCAATCACCAGCACACGGACCCCCTCCCAATCACTTTATCACTGTCACCCTGACAGCCTCACACTCACTCCATCACCTTCACCCTGACCCCCTCACACTCGCTCAATCACCAGCACACGGACCCCCTCCCAATCACTTTATCACTGTCACCCTGACAGCCTCACACTCACTCCATCACCTTCACCCTGACCCCCTCACACTCGCTCAATCACCAGCACACGGACCCCCTCCCAATCACTTTATCACTGTCACCCTGACAGCCTCACACTCACTCCATCACCTTCACCCTGACCCCCTCACACTCGCTCAATCACCAGCACACGGACCCCCTCCCAATCACTTTATCACTGTCACCCTGACAGCCTCACACTCACTCCATCACCTTCACCCTGACCCCCTCACACTCGCTCAATCACCAGCACACGGACCCCCTCCCAATCACTTTATCACTGTCACCCTGACAGCCTCACACTCACTCCATCACCTTCACCCTGACCCCCTCACACTCGCTCAATCACCAGCACACGGACCCCCTCCCAATCACTTTATCACTGTCACCCTGACAGCCTCACACTCACTCCATCACCTTCACCCTGACCCCCTCACACTCGCTCAATCACCAGCACACGGACCCCCTCCCAATCACTTTATCACTGTCACCCTGACAGCCTCACACTCACTCCATCACCTTCACCCTGACCCCCTCACACTCGCTCAATCACCAGCACACGGACCCCCTCCCAATCACTTTATCACTGTCACCCTGACAGCCTCACACTCACTCCATCACCTTCACCCTGACCCCCTCACACTCGCTCAATCACCAGCACACGGACCCCCTCCCAATCACTTTATCACTGTCACCCTGACAGCCTCACACTCACTCCATCACCTTCACCCTGACCCCCTCACACTCGCTCAATCACCAGCACACGGACCCCCTCCCAATCACTTTATCACTGTCACCCTGACAGCCTCACACTCACTCCATCACCTTCACCCTGACCCCCTCACACTCGCTCAATCACCAGCACACGGACCCCCTCCCAATCACTTTATCACTGTCACCCTGACAGCCTCACACTCACTCCATCACCTTCACCCTGACCCCCTCACACTCGCTCAATCACCAGCACACGGACCCCCTCCCAATCACTTTATCACTGTCACCCTGACAGCCTCACACTCACTCCATCACCTTCACCCTGACCCCCTCACACTCGCTCAATCACCAGCACACGGACCCCCTCCCAATCACTTTATCACTGTCACCCTGACAGCCTCACACTCACTCCATCACCTTCACCCTGACCCCCTCACACTCGCTCAATCACCAGCACACGGACCCCCTCCCAATCACTTTATCACTGTCACCCTGACAGCCTCACACTCACTCCATCACCTTCACCCTGACCCCCTCACACTCGCTCAATCACCAGCACACGGACCCCCTCCCAATCACTTTATCACTGTCACCCTGACAGCCTCACACTCACTCCATCACCTTCACCCTGACCCCCTCACACTCGCTCAATCACCAGCACACGGACCCCCTCCCAATCACTTTATCACTGTCACCCTGACAGCCTCACACTCACTCCATCACCTTCACCCTGACCCCCTCACACTCGCTCAATCACCAGCACACGGACCCCCTCCCAATCACTTTATCACTGTCACCCTGACAGCCTCACACTCACTCCATCACCTTCACCCTGACCCCCTCACACTCGCTCAATCACCAGCACACGGACCCCCTCCCAATCACTTTATCACTGTCACCCTGACAGCCTCACACTCACTCCATCACCTTCACCCTGACCCCCTCACACTCGCTCAATCACCAGCACACGGACCCCCTCCCAATCACTTTATCACTGTCACCCTGACAGCCTCACACTCACTCCATCACCTTCACCCTGACCCCCTCACACTCGCTCAATCACCAGCACACGGACCCCCTCCCAATCACTTTATCACTGTCACCCTGACAGCCTCACACTCACTCCATCACCTTCACCCTGACCCCCTCACACTCGCTCAATCACCAGCACACGGACCCCCTCCCAATCACTTTATCACTGTCACCCTGACAGCCTCACACTCACTCCATCACCTTCACCCTGACCCCCTCACACTCGCTCAATCACCAGCACACGGACCCCCTCCCAATCACTTTATCACTGTCACCCTGACAGCCTCACACTCACTCCATCACCTTCACCCTGACCCCCTCACACTCGCTCAATCACCAGCACACGGACCCCCTCCCAATCACTTTATCACTGTCACCCTGACAGCCTCACACTCACTCCATCACCTTCACCCTGACCCCCTCACACTCGCTCAATCACCAGCACACGGACCCCCTCCCAATCACTTTATCACTGTCACCCTGACAGCCTCACACTCACTCCATCACCTTCACCCTGACCCCCTCACACTCGCTCAATCACCAGCACACGGACCCCCTCCCAATCACTTTATCACTGTCACCCTGACAGCCTCACACTCACTCCATCACCTTCACCCTGACCCCCTCACACTCGCTCAATCACCAGCACACGGACCCCCTCCCAATCACTTTATCACTGTCACCCTGACAGCCTCACACTCACTCCATCACCTTCACCCTGACCCCCTCACACTCGCTCAATCACCAGCACACGGACCCCCTCCCAATCACTTTATCACTGTCACCCTGACAGCCTCACACTCACTCCATCACCTTCACCCTGACCCCCTCACACTCGCTCAATCACCAGCACACGGACCCCCTCCCAATCACTTTATCACTGTCACCCTGACAGCCTCACACTCACTCCATCACCTTCACCCTGACCCCCTCACACTCGCTCAATCACCAGCACACGGACCCCCTCCCAATCACTTTATCACTGTCACCCTGACAGCCTCACACTCACTCCATCACCTTCACCCTGACCCCCTCACACTCGCTCAATCACCAGCACACGGACCCCCTCCCAATCACTTTATCACTGTCACCCTGACAGCCTCACACTCACTCCATCACCTTCACCCTGACCCCCTCACACTCGCTCAATCACCAGCACACGGACCCCCTCCCAATCACTTTATCACTGTCACCCTGACAGCCTCACACTCACTCCATCACCTTCACCCTGACCCCCTCACACTCGCTCAATCACCAGCACACGGACCCCCTCCCAATCACTTTATCACTGTCACCCTGACAGCCTCACACTCACTCCATCACCTTCACCCTGACCCCCTCACACTCGCTCAATCACCAGCACACGGACCCCCTCCCAATCACTTTATCACTGTCACCCTGACAGCCTCACACTCACTCCATCACCTTCACCCTGACCCCCTCACACTCGCTCAATCACCAGCACACGGACCCCCTCCCAATCACTTTATCACTGTCACCCTGACAGCCTCACACTCACTCCATCACCTTCACCCTGACCCCCTCACACTCGCTCAATCACCAGCACACGGACCCCCTCCCAATCACTTTATCACTGTCACCCTGACAGCCTCACACTCACTCCATCACCTTCACCCTGACCCCCTCACACTCGCTCAATCACCAGCACACGGACCCCCTCCCAATCACTTTATCACTGTCACCCTGACAGCCTCACACTCACTCCATCACCTTCACCCTGACCCCCTCACACTCGCTCAATCACCAGCACACGGACCCCCTCCCAATCACTTTATCACTGTCACCCTGACAGCCTCACACTCACTCCATCACCTTCACCCTGACCCCCTCACACTCGCTCAATCACCAGCACACGGACCCCCTCCCAATCACTTTATCACTGTCACCCTGACAGCCTCACACTCACTCCATCACCTTCACCCTGACCCCCTCACACTCGCTCAATCACCAGCACACGGACCCCCTCCCAATCACTTTATCACTGTCACCCTGACAGCCTCACACTCACTCCATCACCTTCACCCTGACCCCCTCACACTCGCTCAATCACCAGCACACGGACCCCCTCCCAATCACTTTATCACTGTCACCCTGACAGCCTCACACTCACTCCATCACCTTCACCCTGACCCCCTCACACTCGCTCAATCACCAGCACACGGACCCCCTCCCAATCACTTTATCACTGTCACCCTGACAGCCTCACACTCACTCCATCACCTTCACCCTGACCCCCTCACACTCGCTCAATCACCAGCACACGGACCCCCTCCCAATCACTTTATCACTGTCACCCTGACAGCCTCACACTCACTCCATCACCTTCACCCTGACCCCCTCACACTCGCTCAATCACCAGCACACGGACCCCCTCCCAATCACTTTATCACTGTCACCCTGACAGCCTCACACTCACTCCATCACCTTCACCCTGACCCCCTCACACTCGCTCAATCACCAGCACACGGACCCCCTCCCAATCACTTTATCACTGTCACCCTGACAGCCTCACACTCACTCCATCACCTTCACCCTGACCCCCTCACACTCGCTCAATCACCAGCACACGGACCCCCTCCCAATCACTTTATCACTGTCACCCTGACAGCCTCACACTCACTCCATCACCTTCACCCTGACCCCCTCACACTCGCTCAATCACCAGCACACGGACCCCCTCCCAATCACTTTATCACTGTCACCCTGACAGCCTCACACTCACTCCATCACCTTCACCCTGACCCCCTCACACTCGCTCAATCACCAGCACACGGACCCCCTCCCAATCACTTTATCACTGTCACCCTGACAGCCTCACACTCACTCCATCACCTTCACCCTGACCCCCTCACACTCGCTCAATCACCAGCACACGGACCCCCTCCCAATCACTTTATCACTGTCACCCTGACAGCCTCACACTCACTCCATCACCTTCACCCTGACCCCCTCACACTCGCTCAATCACCAGCACACGGACCCCCTCCCAATCACTTTATCACTGTCACCCTGACAGCCTCACACTCACTCCATCACCTTCACCCTGACCCCCTCACACTCGCTCAATCACCAGCACACGGACCCCCTCCCAATCACTTTATCACTGTCACCCTGACAGCCTCACACTCACTCCATCACCTTCACCCTGACCCCCTCACACTCGCTCAATCACCAGCACACGGACCCCCTCCCAATCACTTTATCACTGTCACCCTGACAGCCTCACACTCACTCCATCACCTTCACCCTGACCCCCTCACACTCGCTCAATCACCAGCACACGGACCCCCTCCCAATCACTTTATCACTGTCACCCTGACAGCCTCACACTCACTCCATCACCTTCACCCTGACCCCCTCACACTCGCTCAATCACCAGCACACGGACCCCCTCCCAATCACTTTATCACTGTCACCCTGACAGCCTCACACTCACTCCATCACCTTCACCCTGACCCCCTCACACTCGCTCAATCACCAGCACACGGACCCCCTCCCAATCACTTTATCACTGTCACCCTGACAGCCTCACACTCACTCCATCACCTTCACCCTGACCCCCTCACACTCGCTCAATCACCAGCACACGGACCCCCTCCCAATCACTTTATCACTGTCACCCTGACAGCCTCACACTCACTCCATCACCTTCACCCTGACCCCCTCACACTCGCTCAATCACCAGCACACGGACCCCCTCCCAATCACTTTATCACTGTCACCCTGACAGCCTCACACTCACTCCATCACCTTCACCCTGACCCCCTCACACTCGCTCAATCACCAGCACACGGACCCCCTCCCAATCACTTTATCACTGTCACCCTGACAGCCTCACACTCACTCCATCACCTTCACCCTGACCCCCTCACACTCGCTCAATCACCAGCACACGGACCCCCTCCCAATCACTTTATCACTGTCACCCTGACAGCCTCACACTCACTCCATCACCTTCACCCTGACCCCCTCACACTCGCTCAATCACCAGCACACGGACCCCCTCCCAATCACTTTATCACTGTCACCCTGACAGCCTCACACTCACTCCATCACCTTCACCCTGACCCCCTCACACTCGCTCAATCACCAGCACACGGACCCCCTCCCAATCACTTTATCACTGTCACCCTGACAGCCTCACACTCACTCCATCACCTTCACCCTGACCCCCTTCCAGCATCTGCAGTACCCACTTTCGCCTACAGAAATTAGTATTGGACATCACTATTTATGATCTATATCAATTACTTTGATGAAGGGACCAAAAGTGGCTAATTTCACCGATGACACACAGCCAGGTAGAAAAGTATGGGGGTAAGTTGTCAAAAGGACACAAAGAATACAAACAGATTAATTGAGTGAATAAAAATTTGGCAGATGGAATATAACGCAAGGGTTAATGTGAACTTTTCAACTTTTGCAGGAAGGATGAATTGGCAGTTGACATGTTTAAATGGAGAGAAATTGCAAAACAATATGGTACAAAGGGATTTGGGTGTCCTGGTACAGATATCACAAGAAGAAACATGAAGGTGCAGCAAGTTGATTAAGAAGACAAATGGAATGTTGATGTTTATTAAAGGGGAATTAAGTATAAAAGGGAAGACGTGTTGCCACAATGGTACAGTGTCAGCATCTGGAGTACTGTGTATAGCTTTGGCCTCCCAACTTAAGAAATGTTGAAAATGCGATAGAAGTTGTTCAAAGAAGGTTCACACAACCGATTCCCAGAATTATGCCGTTTACTTATACAGTTTGGTTTATATCCATTGGAGTTTAGAAGAATGAGAGGTTATTTGAGAGGTTATTTTATTGATATATATATATATATGATTCTGAGGAGACAGGGTGGATGCTGAGAGGATGCTACTCTTGTAGCCAACTCTGGATCTAAGGGACATTGTTAAAAAATTCGGAATTTCCCATCGGCTATAAGAGTGGGTCAGAGGCTAGGAACACTCCTACAGTGTGGGTGCAGGTCATTCGACCCATCGAATCCACACCGACCCTCTGAAGAACATCTCACCCAGACCCACCTACCCAATCCCTGTAACCCTGCATTTCCCATGGCCAATCCACCTAACCTGCACATCTTTGGACTGTGGGAGAAATCCAGAGCACCCAGAGGAAACTCACACAGACACGGGGAGAAGATGCGAATTCCACACAGACAGTAGTCTGGGCTGGAGTTAAACCCAGTGTCCTTGGTGCTATGAGGCAGCAGTGCTAACTACTGAGCCATCATAACTCTTGGTGACCACATTCACAAGCATCCACTCAGTCCACCACCAACACTCAGCAGCTGCAATGTATACCATCTATAAGATGCGCTGCAGAAATTCATGAAAGAACTTTTGACAGCACCTTCCAAATCCACACCAACTCCATCTAGATGGACAAGGACAGAAGAAACACCATGGTCTGCAAGTTCCTCTCCTCGCCACCTCTATCCTGAATTGGAAATATATCACCATTCCTTCACTGACATTGGGTCAGAATCCTGGAATTCTTTCCCTAAGGTCAACCTACATCACATGGACTGCAGCCAGTCAAGAAGGCAATTCACCACCAGCTTCTCAAGGACAACTAGGGACGGACAATAAATGCTGGCCCATCAGTGACACCCACGTCCTACAAGTGAATAAAAAAAGTTAAGGCAGAGTGAGGGGGATTTTTTCTTTCTCTCAGAGTCATGGGTCTGTTGAATTCTCCACAGAGACCAATGGAGGTTGGGTCATTGAACTCATTCAAGGTTGAGCGTCAAGAGTTCTTGATCAACGGGGGGGGGGGGGGTCAAAGATTAAAGGGGGTAGGCTAGAAAGTGATTTTTAAATCACAATCAGACTAGCCACAATGGTATAGTAGAGCAGAGCTGGCTCAGCAGGCTCAGTGACCCACTCCAGGTCCTAACTCTTATGTTCTTAAGTGTTACTTTTCAGCAGCTTAAAGCTTCCTCGTGCTGGCTCCCTCAGCTGGGCATGGAATGCCTGCTAAGAAGAAAAATCCCCAAACTGAGGCCACGGGAAAACTCAAACAGAAATTGTTGGAAAAGCTCAGCAGGTCTGGCAGCATCGGTGAAGAGAAATAAGAGTTAACGTTTTGGGTCCGGTGACCCTTCCTCAACAGGGTTTGCTGGACAGCTTTCCAGGGGCACAGCAAACTGGTGCGAGACCCAAAAAAGTCCCCAAGCCATTATTAAATTCCAGTGGGCTCAAGGGTAATTGGCTTTAAGTGGTCATAAATGAGCTATTTAACTGACAGGGTTCCATCAGTATGTGGGATTCCCACATCAGGCTTTGGCTGACATTCAGAACAGCTTTCCTACTGCCAAGAATCACGTGCAGATATTCCAGCCAGATTTTCCTAGCACCCACCATCATGCCCGCTCCAGTAAATTTATCCCCAGGTCTTTGAAAAGCAAAGTTGTCTAGCATGTAGAAATAATGATAGTCCTGGAAGTCTGTGCTATGTGGTATCCTTAATGGTCTCAACTATCTGAAATATTGGTATGCACAATAATGATCCTGGTAATTCTACAGGCCTTTTATAAATTGCTATAGCTGCCTGTGTTTGTAGTTCCTACCAGACATCATTAGCTAGGAACGACCAGCTTACCTAGACGTACACAATTCATGTTGCACTTCTTGAAATTGTCTGCCGGAAAACTGTGTACATCCAACATTTTGAAATCAGCATCAATAGCCTTTTATTGTCAGGAAGAAGAAAATATGTCCATAAATTTTTAAAGAACATTGACATCCAATTTAGCAAAATTTTCAAACAGGTTCAGCTGAAGCTGAAAACTTTGCTGGAACAGGATGCCACCTCTATGAAAATCCATTTCTTTTTCAAGCCAGTTCTAAAGATACTGACCAGGATTCTGATGAAACAACATGGATCTCACCAACTG
>NW_025206986.1:11009-12333 GCF_004010195.1 Chiloscyllium plagiosum | reverse complement strand
GCCTTGGACACTTTGAAGTACAGAATATTCTCAAGATCCACTAACCAATTAGCAAACCCTCAGTACCATATGGGTTAACAGGTCACCTATGTTTTTGTAATGTTTTTAAATAAAAGTGGGTGTCTCAGAATAGTTTAATCATTAACTTTTATGAATTATTGAATAGGCTGAAATGGATAATATTAATTTTTGAATGAAGCACTTCAGCTTTATGATAAGCCAACGTTAACTATATGATTTTTTGTTTGAAAAGGACTAAATTACTCACTCACAATTGCCCTTGGCAAGATTATGCTAGGTTACCTGCTTGAACTCTTCTAGGAGAAAGTGAGGACTGCAGATGCTGGAGATCAGAGCTGAAAATGTGTTGCTGGAAAAGCGCAGCAGGTCAGGCAGCATCCAAGGAACAGGAGAATCGACGTTTCGGGCATGAGCTCTTCTTCCGGAATGAGGAGAGTGTGCCAAGCAGGCCAACCCCAATCTCACTATCAAACCAGCAGACAAGGGAGGCGCGGTAGTAGTTTGGCGCACCGACCTTTACACCGCTGAGGCTAAACGTCAGCTCGCGGACACCTCCTCCTACTGGCCCTTGACCATGACCCCACCTCCCACCACCAAACTACCATCTCCCAGACCATCCATAACCTCATCACCTCAGGGGATCTCCCATCCACCGCCTCCAACCTCATAGTCCCACAACCCCGCACCGCCCGTTTCTACCTCCTGCCCAAAATCCACAAACCTGACTGCCCCGGACGACCCATCGTCTCAGCCTGCTCCTGCCCAACCGAACTCATCTCCGCATACCTCGACACGGTCCTGTCCCCATTAGTCCAAGAACCCCCCACCTACGTTCGTGACACCACCCACGCCCTCCACCTACTCCAGGATTTCCGCTTCCCCGGTCCCCAACGCCCCATCTTCACCATGGACATCCAGTCCCTGTACACCTCCATCCCCCATCACGAAGGACTCAAAGCACTCCGCTTCTTCCTTTCCCGCCGTACCACCCAGTACCCTTCCACCGACACCCTCCTTCGACTGACCGAACTGGTCCTCACCCTGAACAACTTTCCTTTCCAATCCTCCCACTTTCTCCAAACAAAAGGAGTAGCCATGGGCACCCGCATAGGCCGCAGCTATGCCTGCCTCTTTGTAGGGTATGTGGAACAATCCATCTTCCGCAAATACACTGGCCCCACCCCCCATCTCTTCCTTCGCTACATTGATGACTGTATCGGCGCTACCTCGTGCTCCCACGAGGAGGTTGAACAGCTCATCCACTACACTAACACCTTCCACCCAGACCTCAAATTCACCTGGA
>NW_025206986.1:8402-10585 GCF_004010195.1 Chiloscyllium plagiosum | reverse complement strand
GAGAGATGGTGGAGGGGAGAGAGTGGGTAGGGGGAGACACTGCAGGTGAGATACAGGAACTTTGCCTGAAACGTGATTTCCTCCTCCCTCCCCATCAACACTCCCAAGACCCTGAAAGGCAGTTTACAAAACCAGTCAGTAACGTCACCTCCTGCCCAGTGTTAGCCCTCGCTCACTCGGTGTCACCCTGAGATGAATCTGGTCACCATGACAACGTCCAACTCCTCATGGTCTCCAGGTCAGGGACCACCCCCCCCCACCCTCCCAGGGAGTCACCCTCCCTCACTGACCCCTCACTGGGGGACATCATCCCTCCCTGACCTCTCCCGGACTGTCCCCGGGTGGGGGGTCTCCCTTCCTCCCTGACCTCTCCCAGACCATCCCCAGGGAGGCTGACCTTGGTCTGCATTATACCCCATACCCTGGCCCCAATCCCCCAGAGACCACAGGTGGCACCGTCCTGACCATGGGTGTGTCTTCCAACTTGGAATTTAAACAGAGCTCCATGCTCCCCCAGCCCAGCGTTGGAAGCGGAGAGATTGGCCGGATCAAGCAGGGGATTATGTCCAATTGGAATCATAGATCCAACACATCTCCCAATGGGGGAAGGGGAGACACATTCAATGGATCATGGGAGGTTCACAGAGTGGGTAAGGGGCAACAATGCACTCTGGGATACAGGAGGACCATGGAGGGGTGGGCAATGGGCGATAATGCACACTGGGATACAGGAGGACCATGAAAGAGCAGGCAGTGGGCAATAATGGATTAGTGTGGTGCTGGAAGAGCACAGCAGTTCAGGCAGCATCCGAGGAGCAGGAAAATCAAAAAGCTTTTCCTGATGAAGGGCTTTTGCCCGAAACGTCGATTTCGAAGCCCCTCGGATGCTGCCTGAACTGCTGTGCTCTTCCAGCACCATTGATCCAGAATCTGGTTTCCAGCATCTGCAGTCTTTGTTTTTACCTAATGGGCGATAATGCACTCTGGGATACAGGAGGACCATGGAGGGGTGGGCAATGGGCGATAATGCACTCTGGGATACAGGAGGACCATGGAGCAGTGGGCAATGAGTGATGATGCACTCTGGGATACAGGAGGACCATGGAGAAGTGGGCAATGAGTGATGGTGCACTCTGGGATACAGGAGGATCTTTTGAACCAAATTGGGTTCAAAGATTGTTTAGGAACTTCCAACACGAGGTCGCTTCTCATAGCGATAACCCATCGATCACAGACCGGTCCCCATCGATCACAGACCGGTCCCCATCGATTACAGACTGGTTCCCATCGATCACAGACCCCAGTCCCCATCGATCACAGACCGGTCCCCATCGATCACAGACCCCAGTCCCCATCGATCACAGACCGGTCCCCATCGATTACAGACCGGTCCCCATCGATCACAGACCAGTCCCCATCGATCACAGACCGGTCCCCATCGATCACAGACCGGTCCCCATCGATCACAGACCAGTCCCCATCGATCACAGACCGGTCCCCATCGATCACAGACCGGCCCCCTCGATTCACAGACCGGTCCCCATCGATCACAGACCGGTCCCCATCGATCACAGACCGGTCCCCATCGATCACGGACCGGTCCCCATCGATTACAGACCGGTCCCCATCGATTACAGACCGGTCCCCATCGATCACAGACCGTTCCCCATCGATCACAGACCGGTCCCCATCGATCACAGACCGGTTCCCCATCGATTACAGACCGGTCCCCATCGATCACAGACCGGTCCCCATCGATTACAGACCAGTCCCCCATCGATCACGGACCAGTCCCCCATCGATCACAGACCGGTCTCCATCGATCACAGACCAGTCCCCCATCGATTACAGACCAGTCCCCCATCGATCACAGACCGGTCCCCATCGATTACAGTCCGGTCCCCATCGATCACAGACCCCGGTCCCCATCGATTACAGACCCCGGTCCCCATCGATTGTCATTTTTATGCTGTTTGTCATTTTTATAAATGACCTGGAGGAGGGGTTAGAAGGTTGGGTGAGCAAGTTTGCGGATGATACGAAAGTCGGAGGAGTTGGTGACAGTGAGGAAGGATGTGGCAGGTTACAGCAGGATATAGAGAAGCTGCAGAAAGGTGGCAAATGGAATTCAATGTAGCTAAATGTGAGGTGATTCACTTTGGGAAGAAAAACAAAAAGATGGG
>NW_025206986.1:0-7578 GCF_004010195.1 Chiloscyllium plagiosum | reverse complement strand
TCCCCATCGATTACAGATCAATCCCCATTGATTACAGACCGATCCCCATCGATTACAGACCGATCCTCATCGATTACAGACCAGTCCCATTGATTACAGACCATTGAGTACAGACCGATCCCATCGATTACAGACCGGTCCCCACCGATTACACACTGATCCCCATCAATTACAGACCGGTCCCCATCGATTACAGACCGGTCCCCATCGATTACAGACCACCAATTACAGATGGGTCCCCATCGATTACAGACCATCAATTACAGACCAGTCCCCATTGATTACAGACCGGTCCCCATCAATTACAGACCATTGATTACAGACCGGTCCCATCGATTACAGACCATCAATTACAGACCGGTCCCCATCATTACAGACCATCGATTACAGACAAGTCCCCATCAATTACAGACCTGTCCCAATTGATTGCAGACCAGTCCCTATCGATTACAGACCAGTCCCTATCGATTACAGACCGGTCCCCACCAATTACAGACCATCGATTACGGACCGGTCCCCATCGAATACAGACCATCAATTACAGACCGGTCCCCATTGATTACAGACCGATCCCATCAATTACAGACCGGTCCCCATCGATTACAGACCGGTCCCCATCGATTACAGGCCGGTCCCCATTGATTACAGACCGGTCCCCATCGATTACAGACCATCAATTACAGACCAGTCCCCATCGATTACAGACCGATCCCCATCGATTACAGACCGATCCTCATCGATTACAGACCAGTCCCATTGATTACAGACCATTGAGTACAGACCGATCCCATCGATTACAGACCGGTCCCCACCGATTACACACTGATCCCCATCGATTACAGACGACCAATTACAGATGGGTCCCCATCGATTACAGACCATCAATTACAGACCGGTCCCCTGCGATTACAGACTGATCCCCATCGATATTACAGACCATCGATTACAGACCGATCCCCATCAATTACAGACCGGTCCCCACCGATTACAGACCAGTCCCATTGATTACAGACCGATCCCATCGATTACAGACCGGTTCCCAGCTATTACAGACTGGTTCCCAGCGATTACAGACCGGTCCCCATCGATTACAGACCGGTCCCATCGATTACAGACCGATTCCCCATCGATTACAGACCATCAATTACAGACGGGTCCCCATCGATTACAGACCATCAATTACAGACCGGTCCCCAGCAATTACAGTCCGGTCCCCATCGATTACAGACTGATCCCCATCGATTACAGACCATCGATTACAGACCGATCCGCATCGATTACAGACCGGTCACCCCCGACTACAGACCAGTCCCATTGATTACAGACCGGTCCCCGTTGATTACAGATCATGGAGTACAGACCGATCCCATCGATTACACACCGGTCCCCATCGATTACAGAACGGTCCCCATCGATTACAGACCAGTGCCCATTGATTACAGACCAGTGCCCATCGATTACAGACCAGTGCCCATCGATTACAGACCGGTCCCATTGATTACAGACCGATCCCCATCGATTACAGACCATCAATTACAGACGGGTCCCCATCGATTACAGACCATCAATTACAGACCAGTCCCAGTGATGACAGACCAGTCCCCATTGATTACAGACCATTGAGTACAGGCCGATCCCATCGATTACAGACCAGTCCCCATCGATTACAGACCGGTCCCCTTCGATTACAGACCGGTCCCCTTCGATTACAGACCGGTCCCCATCGATTACAGACCGGTCCCCATCAATTACAGACCATCGATTTCAGATTGGTCCCCATCAAATACAGACCATCGATTACAGACCGATCCCCACGGATACAGTCCAGTCCCTATCAATTACAGACCAGTCCCCATCAATTATAGACCATTGATTACAGACCGATCCCCATTGATACAGACCTGTCCCAATCGATTACAGACCATCAATTTCAGACCGATCCCCACGGATACAGACCAGTCCCCATTGATTTCAGGCCATCGATTACAAACCGATCCCCATCAATTACAGATGGGTCCCCATCGATTATAGACCATCAATTACAGACCAGTCCCATTGATTACAGACCAGTCCCCATTGATTACAGATCATTGAGTACAGACCGATCCCATCGATTACAGACCAGTCCCCATCGATTACAGACCGATCCCCATCGATTACAGACTGGTCCCCATCGATTACAGACCGGTCCCCATCGATTACAGACCATCGATTTCAGACTGGTCCTCATCGATTACAGACCGGTCCCCATCGATTACAGACACGTCCCCATCAATTACAGACTGGTCCCCATCAATTACAGACCGGTCCCCATCAATTACAGACCGGTCCCCATCAATTACAGACCGGTCCACATCAATTACAGACCATCGATTACAAACCGATCCCCACGGATACAGACCAGTCCCCATTGATTTCAGGCCATCGATTACAGACCGGTCCCCATTGATTACAGACCATTGATTACAGACCGGTTCCTATCGATTACAGACCATCGATTACCGACCATCGATTACAGACAGGCCCCCATCGATTACAGACCAGTCCCCATCGATTACAGACAGGCCCCCATCAATTACAGACCATCGATTACAGCCCGGTCCCCATCGATTACAGACCATTGATTACAGACCGGTCCCCATCGATTACAGACCATAGATTACAGACCGGTCTCCATCGATTACAGACCATTGATTACAGACCGGTCCCTATCGAGTACAGACCAATCCCCATCAATTACAGACCATTGATTACAGAGCGGTCCCCATCAATTACAGACTGGTCCCTATTGATTACAGACCATCGATTACAGACCGATCCCCATCGATTACAGACCAGTCCACATCGATTACAGACCATCGATTACAGACCGGTCCCCATCGATTACAGACCGGTCCCTATTGATTACAGACCATCGATTAGAGACTGGTCCCTATCGATTATAGACCATCGATTACAGACCGATCCCCATCGATTACAGACCATCCAATTACAGACAGGCCCCCATCGATTACAGACTGGTCCCCAATGATTACAGACCATCGATTACAGACCGATCCCCATCGATTACAGACCATTGATTACAGACTGGTCCCCATCGATTACAGACCATCGATTATAGACCGATCCCCATCGATTACAGACTGGTCCCCATCGATTACAGACCGATCCCCATTGATTACAGACCATCGATTACAGACCATCGATTACAGACCAGTCCCCATCGATTACAGACTGGTCCCCATCAATTACAGACTGGTCCCCATCAATTACAGACTGGTCCCCATCAATTACAGACCATTGATTACAGACCAGTCCCATCGATTACAGACCGGTCCCCATCGATTACAGACCATTGATTACAGACCGGTCCCATTGATTACAGACTGGTCCCCATCAATTACAGACCATCGATTACAGACCGATCCCCATCGATTACAGACTGATCCCCATCGATTACAGACTGATTCCCATCGATTACAGACCAGTCCCCATCGATTACAGACTAGTCCCCATCGATTACAGACTATCAATTACAGACCGGTCCCCATCGATTACAGACCGGTCCCCATCGATTACAGACCGGTCCCCATCGATTACAGACTGGTCTCATCGATTACAGAACATCAATTATAGACCATCGATTACAGGCCATCGATTATAGACCATCGACTACAGACCAGTCGCCATCGATTACAGATCATCGATTACAGACCATTGGAGACCGGTCTGTAACCAATGGTCTGTAATCGATGGGGACCGGTCTGTAATCATCAATTACAGACCATTGATTACAGCCCGGTCCCCATCGATTACATCCCGATCCCCACACATAAGGCTACCAACCCCTGCCCGTGATGTCTCCCAGATGGGAATTAGACTCAAGTTCTACCAGAAATTCACACGTAACGTGGCCTCCACGACCAAAGCATCCTGGGATAGTGGAGGACCAGGGGGAGCAGGAAAGACTCCTCCAAGCAAAATAAAACTTGCAAGAGGCGATGCCACAGAAACGCATAAACAAGACGCGGAAATAAATCTCAACTTATCTAAATGGGAAATCATTAAAACGCAATTTATAAAATAACAGAGAGACCTCAGTAACCACATGCAAATATCTGACATCATGTGTGTCAGAGCAGAGAGAAAGAGAGAGAGAGAGAGAGAGACGGAGAGAGAGAGGGAGGACAGTTTAACTGGGATGAAGTTTGATCAGATAATGTTCCCCAGGAAGAGAGAGAGAGATGAGGCCCAGAGGGAAGGCTTGGCCTAAAGCCAGGCCCTCAGTTTATCAGTCTCCGAGAAAGGACATTATCCCAGCTGCAAATACCAGCTGGAGGAGGAGGAAAGGGGTTGGGATGTTAAAGGTCAACTGCTTGCTTAGGGGATGCTGCTAAATTTAGACCACACATCATAAAAAACTTAAAGACAGTTTCCAAAAATCCAGCAACACTGCGCGACCAATCAACAACTCTATTTCTCCCCCAGAGAGCACGTCCCACTCAGTCAAGGGTGGGACTGGGGGAATATTCAATCGTTACAAGGCTGCTTCACATCAGGAAAGGGGGAGAGACACACACACACACACACCCCAAAACCCGTCCCATTCACTCCCACTCCCCACAATCCCAATAGACCCAAACCCCTTCCCGTTCACTCCCACTCTCCACAATCCCAATGGACCCGGACCCAAACCCCTTCCCATTCACTCCCACTGCCCACAATCCCAATGGACCCAAACCCCTTCCCATTCACTCCCACCGCCCACAATCCCAATGGACCCAAACCCCTTCCCGTTCACTCCCACCGCCCACAATCCCAATGGACCCAAACCCCTTCCCATTCACTCCCACCGCCCACAATCCCAATGGACCCAAACCCCTTCCCATTCACTCCCACCGCCCACAATCCCAATGGACCCAAACCCCTTCCCATTCACTCCCACCGCCCACAATCCCAATGGACCCAAACCCCTTCCCATTCACTCCCACCGCCCACAATCCCAATGGACCCAAACCCCTTCCCATTCACTCCCACCGCCCACAATCCCAATGGACCCAAACCCCTTCCCATTCACTCCCACCGCCCACAATCCCAATGGACCCAAACCCCTTCCCATTCACTCCCACCGCCCACAATCCCAATGGACCCAAACCCCTTCCCATTCACTCCCACCGCCCACAATCCCAATGGACCCAAACCCCTTCCCATTCACTCCCACCGCCCACAATCCCAATGGACCCAAACCCCTTCCCATTCACTCCCACCGCCCACAATCCCAATGGACCCAAACCCCTTCCCATTCACTCCCACCGCCCACAATCCCAATGGACCCAAACCCCTTCCCGTTCACTCCCACTCTCCACAATCCCAATGGACCCAAGTGACTGCTAGGGTGTGACTTTGTCGGTGGAGGAGGAGGGGGTGGTGATGGTGAAGTGTTTGGATTCGGGGCCTAGTGCGAAGGCCTCCTTCACTTCTGTCGTTGCCCAGAATTTCTCAATGCCGTTCGGGAATGAGGAAATGTGATTTCAGTGAAAGTCTCTCTCTTTTTCAGTGCGTGTTGTCCTGCCCCACTCAGCTATGCAAACAGACTTTGCTCTGTGGGCAGCTGGCCAGGTTTAATGAGTCTGTGTGAAACAGATCACAGATTGTTGCTAATCTCTGTCAGATGCTCAACAATCTGTAACCTGAGTGAGTGACAGGGGCTCGATTTACCACCTACCAGACGGAAAATCTCTCCCCACCTTTAACCTGTCCCAGATCAATAGGATAGTGAAGGCGGCATTTGGTAGGCTTTCCTTTATTGGTCAGAGTATTGAGTACAGGAGTTGGGAGGTCATGTTGCGGCTGTACAGGACATTGGTTAGGCCACTTTTGGATTAATGTGTGAAATTCTGGTCTCCCAGCTACAGGAAGGATGTTGTGAAACTTAAAAGGGTTCAGAAAAGACTTACAAGGATGTTGGAGGGTTTGAGCTAAAGGGAGAGACTGAACAGGCTGTGCTGTTTTCCCTGGAGCGTCAGAGGCTGAGGGATGACCTGAAAGAGGGTTATAAAATCATGAGGGACATGGATAGGATAAATAGACAAGATCGACTCCCTGGGTTGGGGTGTCCAGAACTAAAGGGGCTTAGGTTTAAGGTGGGAGGTTTAATCTAGACTGTGTTAAGATTCTCACTGGAGACCAGTTAAGGGGATGTTGTTTGGATAGTTGGCGGGGACTCGATGGGCCAAATGGCCTATTTCCGCACTGTAGGGATTCTATGAAACAGATAATCCAACATCCCATCCATACCTAACCCTGAAATTCATGTGTCTAACCCACCCTAACCTGCACATCCCTGGGCACTATGGGACAATTTCCCACGGCCAATCCACCCTAACCTGCACATCCCTGGGCACTATGGGACAATTTCCCACGGCCAATCCACCCTAACCTGTACATCCCTGGGCACTATGGGACAATTTCCCATGGCCAATCCACCCGAACCTGCACATCCCTGAGCACTGTGGGACAATTTCCCACGGCCAATCCACCCGAACCTGCACCTCCCTGGGCACTATGGGACAATTTCCCACGGCCAATCCACCCTAACCTGCACATCCCTGGGCACTATGGGACAATTTCCCATGGCTTATCTCTATCCACCCTGTCTATACCCTTCATTATTTTGTAAACCTCAGTCAGGTCTCCCCCCTCAATCTCCTTTTTTCTGATGAAAACAAACCTAACCTACTCAACCTCTCTTCATAGCGAGCACCTTCCATACCAGGCAACATCCTCGTAAACCTTCTCTGCACCCTCTCCAAAGGGTCCACATCCTTTTGGTGATGTGGCGACCAGAACTGTACACAGTATTCTAAATGCGGCTGAACCAATGTCTTGTACAATGTTAACATGACTTGCCAGCTCTTATACTCAATACCCCGTCCAATGAAGGCAAGCGTACCATATGCCTTCTTGACCACTCTATCCACCTGTGCAGCCACCTTCAGGGTACAATGGACCTGCACTCCCAGATCTCTCTGCCCATCAACTTTTCCCAAGGCTCTTCCAGGTAGGTCGCTCGAGAATTAGACTTCCCAAAATGCAAGTGAGATCAGCATTTCAAGCTGAATTAGAGGGGACCGTTCAGAAGTCTAGCAACAGTGGGGAAGAAGGTGCTCTTGTATCTGGTGGAAGGTGTGTTGGAGGTTTTGTCCCTTCTGCCTGACACCTGATAAAAGGCTTGCACTCACTGAAGTTCCAAAGAATGATGGGAGGATCTCATGGAAACCTATAAAATCCGGATGGGGCTGGACAGGCTGGATGTGGGAGGAATGTTCCTGATGTTGGGGGAAGTCCAGAACCAGGGAGTCCCAGTCTAAGAAGAAGGAGTAAGCTACTCAGGACGGAGCTGAGGAAGAGTTTCTTCACACAGAGAGCTGTGAACCTGTGGAATTCTCCCTCACAGGAAGGTGTTGGGGCCAGTCTGTTAGATATATACAAGAGGGGGGGCTCCGTGGTTAGCACTGCTGCCTCCCGGCGTCAGGGACCCGGGTTCGATCCCACCCTCAGGTGTCTGTCTGTGTGGAG
>NW_025206985.1:6159-12327 GCF_004010195.1 Chiloscyllium plagiosum | reverse complement strand
ACTTTTGGGTCGGGGTTCACGACAGCGTATTACATCCTGTCACAATGCGGGATATACGCTCAGTATCATGCTAGAAAGAGAACATCAAACCCCATAGGACACAGACCAGTGCCCAAAGGACCTTTCAAACATTTGTTGATTGACGATGTGAACATTTTAAAGATAGTGAGAGGGAAAAGATGCACGTTGGTGGTGATTGATAGATTTAGTGAATAGGTAGTGGCAACATCCTCTGAAGGCGCAGGTTCTGGAAGCGTTGTGACATTTTAATCAAGTGAACTAAGGTCAATGAGATAGGAATGCCACAATGTAATTATGGATTGCAGAATAAAGCGCGGCCTTGTAATCGACCCATTTTACCTCACCTGTCCAACCAATACGCCCTAATGCCCATATTGGTATATGTTGTAACAGGCATCTCCCCAATTTGATCAAAGTGAACACATCCCAAAATGTAATTACAGTATTCCTCGCTCTGCCTTCAAAGTCAACGGTACATTACCAATACAGGCCCTGGCCCTCCATCACCAGTTTGGATTTGAATGTTTCACGTGGCGTAGTAACGTCCTGATTGGCCAATGTGTGGGAAAGTGCACCTGGACATGGGCCTAGTGATTGTTGCAGGTGTCCTACCTGCAGATACTGCGTTGAATGCCCAGCTTATGTCGTTAGCCGATACTTCGTTGTTGTGTGGCATGGAAGGAGGATTGATGCCAACACTTCCCCTGCAATTCAGAGGCACCAGCACGCGAGTTATGCTACTAAAGAAAATTGTTATTCCACCGAAGGATCAGTTTGACACACCACTTTAACAGATACTGCTTTGAAACAGGAAAGATTATGTACCTGACTAAGAGATCGGCATTGACAGTATAGGGCAGCCAAGAGGCATCCCTAATGAATTCAAGCCCAGGAACCAGATTGCTGCGGGCTGGGAAGTACTTTTCCTTTTGGTTTTAGGAAAAATGCTGAATGGATTAATTGTATTTACTATCACCAGAAGAGATTTACTAACTACACCAATGATGCCCTCTCAGTATTAGTTCAGCAGTTGGATGCAACCAGCAGAATGGCGTGGAAAAATAGTCAGACCTTGGTCTGTCTGTTGGCTGAGAAAGGTGGCCTCTGTGTAATGTTTGTGGAACATCTCTGGAACTTCATACCTAATAACATTAGTCCTGAAGGGTCGTTTCCTAAGGCAATGGATAAGCTGAGAAATCTGAGCAGAGAGGTTAAGGAGAATGCAGGATCTCATCATCGTTCTTTGACTGGTTAGACAGCGTCTTCAGTGTAATGTGGCGGGTGGTAACTTGGTTTCCCAAGATTGGAATCGTTGCTGCTATCGTGTTAATTTTCCTTGCCGTTGTGCTATGCTGTATGTTACTTCTCATCGTGAGCAGCTCTTCGAGGTGCATATCTGTTCTCAGTCGTCTCCCATCTCAGAAAAAAAGTTTCAGTGCTCAATTATTATGACCCGATATCCACTGAAGTGTAGACGTCATGTGGCGCCACGACATTTTAAATTTTGTTTTGTTTCTTTTTTTAAATTAAACTTAGTCTGTAAGGTTTTCTGGTTATTTTATCAAGTTCTAGACAATGGGGGACGGGTTTATGGATCGGATACTCCAGGGATAGAGGGAGAACCCTCTGAGAACTGAAGTTCTATTTTTTTTCTGCCCAATTTTCAGCCAGGAGCTACGTGTTTTGAGTTCTGAAGGTCGGCCCTCATTGTATCTATTCTTTGTGCGAGGCCAATAGGTTTCAAATGATGAAATATATAGTAAACATGAATATGTAGATAAAATGTAATACATGTTGCGATGTCGCATTAATTAAAAATAATCCGGGTGGCAGGCTCGAGTCAACCTTGCATGACTGCGGACGGTCATCTGACAAGAAATGAAGAAAGTTGAACACAATGGAACGAGATGGTTTGCAGCAATCCACAAGACAATTGAGGCAGAGTCTGATTGTTGAAGTGAATACAATGCAGATTTAGTGTGATTGGTTATGCTTATGTAAAGGGGATGCGGTATGGCTTTGAAAACAACATAAACATTAGAGTATCCTTGCTGTTCACGGGCTTTCGGGGTTGACTGCACAGATGGGCACAGCTTCTGTTTGCAAATAAAGGCTTGTCATTGTGAAGAAATCTCTACGTCTCCTGGAGGTTCCTAATAACTTCTACCAACAACAACACTTTCCTCCTGGTCTGACACATTCACTCACTCTCTCACCCACGGTCGTTACCTCCTTCCTGGTCTCACTCGTTTGATCATTCTCTCCCACCCAAGCTTGCTCAATTTCCCCTTCTGGAATCCCTTGTTCATTCCCCACTTCTCTTCTGGCCTCAAACATTTACCAGCTCTCTCCAAACACGGCACGGTCGCTCCCTCCCTCATGGACTTCCTTGTTCACTCACTCTGTTTCAGCCAGGCCCGCTCGCTCCCTCCTCCTTGGTCATGCTCATTCGCTCGCACTATTCCTAACAGGCTTGCTCTATCCCTCCTTCCCAGCCTGATTCATTCACTTTCTCAATGCCACCAAACCACACCTACTCCATCCTTCACGGTCTCACCTGTTCGCTTGTTCTCTCCCACCCAGACTTGCTCCTCTCCTGGCCTCATTCGTTCTGTCCAATCTAGGTTCGCTTGCTGTCTCCCTTCTAATATCACTTGTTAGCTCACTGTCACCCACCGGGGCTCTCCTGGTCTCTCCCAGTTTCGCTCACACTCAATCTCCCTCCTGATCTCACTCGCTCGCTCGTTCTCTTCCACCCAGGGTCGGTCGCACACACATGATCTGACTCGCTGGTTCGCTCTCAACCACCCAATTTCGCTCTCTCCCTCCCTGTCTCACTTGTTTGCTCATTCTCTCGCGTACAGGCTCGTTCCATCCCTCAATCTCCATCACACACGTTCACCCACTGTCTCCCAAACTGGCTCGCCACACTGTCTCCCTCCTGGTCTGAATTGTTCAATCGCTTTTTCCTACCAAGACTCGCTTTTTCCTACCAAGTCTCACTTGTTCCCTCCCACACAGTCTCAGTGCCTCGCTGGTTCTCTCACACAGGCTCACTCGCTCTCATCCTCTTGGTCTCGCTTGGTCTCCTCTTGGTGTCGCATTCTGCCACACAGGCCCACTCCCTCCCTCCCCATCTCAACCGTTCACTTGCTCTCTCCCAAACAGTTCTGCACCATCCCTCCGTCATGGTGTGACTTGTTTGCTTCCTCACTGTCGCCAAGGCACAGTGCTCCCTCCTACCTGCTCCCGTATGTTTGATTGTTCTCTCCCACGCAGTCTCACTCACTCTTTTCCTCTCAGTCTCTCTCGTTACGTCGATCCCTCCCTCCCTGTCTCAGTCGTCCTCTCCCACCCAGGCTCATTCACACTCTCCCTCTTGGCAACTCCCATTTACTCGCTGCGTACCTCACAGTCTCAGTCCTTTGCTTGCTCTCTCCCACCCAGGCATGCTTGCTCGCTTCCTCCCGTTCTCCGTCGTTCACTCTTCTCTTCCACTCAAACTCACTCGCCCACTGATCCCATCTCACTCATTCGCTAACTCTCAGCCAAAGAATTTCACTTGCACTTTACCTCCTGATCTGATTTGTTCAGTCGCTCACTCCAACCCAGTCTCACTTCACCACTCATTCTCTCTCACTAGGCTTGTTTGTTCTCTCCCTCCCGGTCTGTCTCATTCAATCCCTCCATCCTGGTCTCACCCATTTGCATGCTCTCTCTCACTAAGTGTTACGCACTCCCTCCCTCCCAGTCTCACTTGTTCTCTCGTAGCCTCCCACTCAGGCTCACTCGCTGTTTTGCTTCTGGTCTCTTCCATTCGCTCGCTCCCTTCCTCCAAGTCTGACTCATTCACTCACGTTCTTCCACCCATGAATGTTCACTCCCTTCCTTCATGTCCCGCTCGTCCACACGCTTGCTCCCACCTCGGCGCGTTTTCTTCCTCGCTCACCATCGCATTCATTCACTTGATCTCTCCAAAACATATTCTCTCGTTTCCTCCCTCTTAGTCTGACTCGTTTGCGCACTCAATCCCACTTAGACATACGCGCTCCCTCTCTCCTATTATCACTTCTTCGCTCGTTCTCTCACACACAGGCTGAATCGCCCTCTCCCTGCAAGTCCCTCTCATTCCCTTGCACACGTCCACCCAGTCTCACTCGTTGGCTCGTTCTCTTCCACCCAGGTTCGCTTGGTCTCCCTCTCTCGCAATCTCCCTCTTTTGCTCACGCTCTAAGATGGAGGCTCAATCATGCTTTCCCTCCGGATCTCAAATGTTTACTCACTCTCTCCCACCCTGGCACACTTGCTGCCTTCTGGCCTCACTAGTTCGCTCACTCTCTCCCATCTACGCTCACTCATCTTCCTCCCTCCCAGTCTCGCTCGTTTGCGCACTCCCAACCTCCTGGTCAGACTTGCTCGCTCGCTCTCTCCCACGAAGCCTCGCTGCCACCCTCCTCTGGGGACTCGGTCATTCTTTTGCATCCTCCCTCCCGGTCCCAATCTTTCGCTCGCCCTCTTTCTCCCAGGCCTGCTCACTACCTCCCTGCCGGTCTCGCTCTGTCAATCATCATCTCACACCCAGACTCACTCGCTTTCTCGCTCCCCATCTCACTGGTTCTCTCACTCTCTTCCTGCCAGGCGTGTTTGGTCCCTCCCTCCCCACATCACTCGTTTGCTTGTTCTCTCCCAGGCAGGATTGGTCCTTCCCTCCATCCGAGTTTCACTTGTTTGCTCAGTCTCTCCCACCCAGGTACGTTCGCTCGCTGTCTCCCAAATAGGGTCTCTCCCTCCCCCCTCAAGATCACAATTTTCACTCTCTCTCTTCCACCCAGACTTGCTTCCTCCCTCCCTCCTGGTCTTGATGATTACTTGCTGCACACCCCACTTCGCTCACTCACTCTATCCTGATCTCGTTCGTCCGCTCACTCTCTTCTACACAGCCTCGCTTGCTTCCTCCATCCTATTCAAGTCCATTCCTTTGCGCTCTCCCACTCAGGCTCTCTTCCTCCCTTCCTTCCAGTCTCACTTATTCGCTCGCTCTGTTCCATCCAGTTGCACTCGTTCCATTCCTCCCTGACCCGCTCGTTCTCTCGCTATCTCCCACCCAGTCTTGCTCGTTTCCTTCCTCTTGGTTTCAATCTTTCGCTCGATTACTCCTACCAAGGCTTGCTCCTTCCCTCCTGCTGGAACTCATTCGTTCGCTCGGTTCACCACCCCCAGGCTCGCTGGCTTTCACCCAAACAGCCTCGCTCGATCCCTGCCCAGCTCGCTTAGTCTCTCCCTACCGCCCGTTCCCAGTTGTTTACCCACTCTCTCCTAAACAGGTTCACTCTCTTCCTTTCACCCGGTCTTGACGTTCGCCTGCTCCATACCCCCAGCTTCACTCGATTCCTCCATCCTGATCTCATTGTTCACTCACTCTCTTCCGCCAAGCCTCAGTTGTTCCTCCATCCTGGTCAAATCCATTCCCTCGGTCTCTCCCACCAAGTATCGCGTCCTCCCTTCCTTCCAGACTCACTTGTTCGCTTACTCTATTCCACCCAGCTTTGCACGCTTCCTCCCTCCTTTTCTCACTTGTTCTCTCACGGTCTCCCAGCCAGTTTTGCTTGTTTCCTCACTCGCGGTCTCACTTTCTTGCTCAATTCCCCCACCCAGGCTCACTCCCGCCCTCCCTCTTGATCTAATTAGTTCGCCCTTTCTACCAGCCCCAGGATCGCTGTCTCTCACCGAAACCACGCTCACACCCTCCCTGCCAATCTTGCTCGTTTTCTAACTCACTCCAAGTGTCAGTTTTTCACTCGCGCTCTCCCACCCATGTTCGCTGCCTTCCTTCCTCCCTGGATCACTCATTCACTCGGCCTCTCCAACCCAGCCACTTTCCCTCAGTTTTTCCAGGTGTCATGTTTCACCCACTCTCTTCCGGCCAGGCTCACTCCATCCCATCCTGCTGATCTCACTCGTTTGCTCGCTCTTTCCCACTCTGTCTCGATAGCTATTCCATTCCTGGTTTCACTCTTGCGCTCACTTTCTCCCACCCAGGCTCTCTTACCTCCCTTCCTACATGTTCGCTTTCTCCCACCCACCAGGTCTCAGTCGCTCAATCACTCACTTCCACCCAGACTCACTCCCTTCCTCTCTCCTCATCTC
>NW_025206985.1:0-2530 GCF_004010195.1 Chiloscyllium plagiosum | reverse complement strand
AATTGTGAGAAGCCATAAAATGTGTTTCCGAAACCCCTTCTGGGATAAGCTTGGACAAACCAGCACTACCGTTAGTGTGTTGCCATAGCGACAGGCAGCTTCAACGCTGAAACATTGAACTGAAATAAGAAAATCCCAGATGCATTGATTAATGCATGAAATTGATTGACTAATGGATTTTGGTGCAGGGATATTTCAGCACATTCTTCAGCTGCTGTCTAAACTTAGTCTGGGTCACGGCATAAATAGCGGTGTTTGTGCTGCAACTGAGGAGCTGCAGCATGAAGCCCAATTCTCGCACAAAGGGATGTCGGTATACAGACTGATACCCATTATAATACATCCGATTCCACACAGAAAACACCATCAACATTGACCATAACACGATGAAATTAGCCGAGATGACAAACAATAAAACGATAGATTTTTTTCAATTTCTCATTTCTGTATCAGAATGAGCGGCCGCATTGGTGTGATCCCGGAGTCCCCTGCTGGTCACTAAAATGTTTCTGATGGTGAACACATTGAGCAGCAGAATCAGAAGAAATGGTAGAGCTGGGGTTAGAATGTGGTGGAGGAGTTCGACTGTGACCCAGACATGGGAGAAATAAACAGCAAGTGTTACATCACAAAACCAGGGGGCATTGGACAGCCCATACCGTGCTGTGAGCATAAAATACCAAAAAATGTTCTTTAAACAGCTCAGCACAGTCACTGCTCCAAGGACCACAACCGCCTTTTTTCCACTGCAATATTTACTTTTCAGCTTCTGGCAACAAATGGCCACAAACCGATCAAAGGTGAAAGTGACGGTAAACCAGACAGAGCAGTCAGTGGCTGCATAAAGCAGGACAGCGTGGATATTACACACAGGTATGTCCGTCAGAAAAGAAAACCGTTGCCGATAAACAATGGGAATGTGTCTCAGTATCAGGTCGAGGATAATGACCAATAGATCTGCCACTGACATGTCCCCCAGGTAACGTATGACGCATGGAGACAATCCACAATCTTTATAAAGCGTAAATCGTCACTACGTTAACTGTGAGGAAGGAAAACAAACAAATTGTACATTAGACTGGAGACAAAGTGACCAGTTTGACTGAGGACCCAGTGAGATTTTCAATTGTGCCACTGCATTCAGGGATTTATTCAAATAATTAGAATGGAAATAATGAATGGATGGTCTGAATTAATGAACGAATTGTATCATAAAACGCAAACAACACAGAGACACATCCATAAGAACAGACAGTGTTTAGAACATTCACACTCGATCACTCGAGAGTAGACACAGTTCACTTCTTTCCAGTTCCCAAGACCGAGGGTGAAAAAGTTACTGACCTGAACGATTACCTCCCTGTTCCTTGAAAACAAACGTGGTCTGGAAATTTCTGTCTTTTCTTGTAAATTGTGGTCGATCCTGGGTCGTGAAGACATGTCAATGCAGGAAAAAATGTATTCACCCTTTTAACTGCTTGAGTGGACTTCAGAACAGTGTCTCCCTGTCCCGGGAAAGGGATTTCATCCCTCGGGATCTAATCTTTTTCACAATTCACTGACATCAGGCCGTTCACAAATAACATCAGGGAAAGAATATTCTGGGTAATTTCGAGTATCGAAAGTTCCCGGGAATGTTGGGAAAATAATTTTCAAGGAATTGTCGGGTACAAAATGGACCAGGAAATGTGAGGAATATATGGTCAGTATGGAATGTTCCAGGCAATGTCGGGTACAGAATTTGATACAGTCGTAAAGACCCACATCACAATGACCCTTCTGCCACTGACGTTGGTGAGACGCACTCAGGCTGACGCTGGGAATCCTTCCCCCAAATCAATTGAATTGGTACTTCGTTTGCAAAATGAATAAGACAAAGATAAAGCTCAGAAACGTAAAGTAAGATCATCTTTAATGTCTAAGCAGATGACAACTCTTATTCAGCTACTTCCCCCCCATCTCTTATCCAGTTCTGTCTCGCACTCCCAGCGGAAAAATGTCCTGGTATTCAGTTCCTAATATTGCTGACCCTGTAGCGATGTCTTTCGGATGCCATTAAATCATGTCCATTTACCTCAGTGTATACAGTAATTTCCACAATCTGTTTAGAGAACATAAAACACATTCGGGTATCGTGCCTTTCATTCAGCTTTTTAACCCATTATTCCCTGATCCATTGTAATCTGTATTCCACATAATGACCCTGTTCGGAAAAACTGTGAAATCTTTATTCTCACAGAATCAAACTTGATTGTTAATACTTCGTGAAGACCAAACACCATCCCTGGTTATGTCCAATCCCACAGGCAGGGCGGACTCACCAGTGGTGATGGCACTGTAGGATGCAGTCAGGAAATGAGTTCCCCTGGAATTCCCCAACATTAATTCCAGAATCCGGGAAATCTCATGGGAACAGGTCAGAGATGGACAAGAAAATCTCCTGATGGTGGGCATCTACTGCCCTCAACACCACCCCTCAGTTATAACTCAGATCCCTCGATGTTGCAAAAACGAATTGGAGGAAGTACTG
>NW_025206984.1:10570-12324 GCF_004010195.1 Chiloscyllium plagiosum | reverse complement strand
TGGCGCAGGCTCGACGTGCAGAATGGCCTACTCATGCACCTATTGTCTATTGTCTATTGTTAGAGGTGGAAAATTAAGTTTAATGCGTCAAAGTGTGAGGTGATTCGCATTTAATGGTTCAACAGGAATAAAGAGTACGGGGATCATGGTAAGATTCTTGATAGTGCGGATGAGCAGAGAGATGTATGTTTCCGTGTACAGAGATTCCTGAAATTTACGACCCAGTTGGTTGGGTTGTTGAGATGGCATATGGTGTGTTCGTTTTATTGGTTGAGGGATTGACTTTGGGAGCTACGAGGTCATGCTGCAGCTGTACAAAACTCGGGCGTGGCCTAAATGGAGTATTGCATTCATTTCTGGTCAGCACGTTCTCCTAAGGATGTGGAAGCTTTGGAAGCGGTTCAGAGGAGATTTACAAGGATGTTGCATGGTATGGAGGGAAGGTCTTATGAAGAAAGTTTGATGGACTTGTGGTTGTTTTCGTTCGAGAGACGAAGGCTGAGAGGTGACCGAGTTGAGACCTATAAGATATGTTGTGGTTCTGTTCGCCTAGCTGGACATTTTTGATGCAAACGTTTCGTCCCCTATCTCGGTGACATCCTCAGTGCTTGGGAGCCTCCTGTGAAGTGCTTCTGTGGTGTTTCCTCCAGCATTTATAGTGGCCTGTCCCTGCCGCTTCCGGTTGTCAGTTTCAGCTGTCCGCTGTAGTGGCTGGTATATTGGGTCCCGGTCGATGTGTTTGTTGATGGAGTTTGTGGATGAGTGCCATGCTTCTAGGAATTCCCTGGCTGTTCTTTGTTTGGCTTGCCCTATAATGGTAATGTTGTCCCAGTCGACTTCATGTTGCTTGTCGTCTGCGTGTGTGGCTACTATGGACAGCTGGTCGTGGCGTTTCGTGGCGAGTTGATGTTCATGGATGCGGATCGTTAGCTGTCTTCCTGTTTGTCCTATATAGTGTTTTGTGCAGTCCTTGCATGGGATTTTGTATACTACATTAGTTTTGCTCATGCTGGGTATCAGGTCCTTCGTTCTGGTGAGTTGTTGTCTGAGGGTGGCTGTTGGTTTGTGTGCTGTCATAAGTCCTAGTGGTCTCACTAGTCTGCCTGTCAGTTCTGAAATGCTCCTGATGTATGGTAGTGTGGCTAGTCCTTTGGGTTGCCACTACCATTATAGGGCAAGCCAAACAAAGAACAGCCAGGCAATTCCCAGAAGCATGGCACTCATCCACAAACTCCATCAACAAACAACATCGACCTGGACCCATTATACCGGCCACTACAACGGAGAGCTGAAACTGACAACCAGAAGCGGCAGGGACAGGCTACTATAAATGCCGGAGGAAACACCACAGAAGCGCTTCACAGGAAGCTCCAAAGCACTGAGGATGTCACCTAGACAGGGGACGAAACGTTTGCAACAAAGATTTCCAGCTCGGCGAACAGAACCACAACAACGAGCACCCGAGCTACAAATCTTCACACAAACTTTGAACCTATAAGGTAATCTGAGGGTTGACAGGTGGACAGGGAAATGGTCAGCTCCTCGGATGGTGATGTTTCTCACGAGGAAACATACCTTTAAATTGAGGAATGATAAATATAGTACAACCTTCCCTGTCTCTGCAACCTCCTCCAATTCTAACATCTTATCTCTGTAGTCTGCTACCATCTCCACAGCAAACTATTCCTGTTACCTTCTTCAGCAACTGTTACCCTCCCTATCTGTTATTTTGTACAACCCCTACAAATCTCTCT
>NW_025206984.1:0-10322 GCF_004010195.1 Chiloscyllium plagiosum | reverse complement strand
TGTGAATCCAACAGTACTCTGTCTCGCTAGGAATGGTCTGTGAATCCATTCTCAGTCTGGTTCTCCCAGCAAGAGCTTGTGCACCAACCAGCTCTCTATTTCCGGAGCAACAGCCCCTGAAACCGTTTCCATTCTGTTTCCATCGCAATGGTGTGTGAACGCAATCCGACTTGCATTCCGTTGGAACGAACTGTGAACCAATCATGAGCGAGATGTCCAAGGAAAGACCTTTGAAATCTTCTTCAGTCTGTTCTCCAAGTTTGTCTCCAATCGATTACCCGAGCAACGGCTTGTGAGACCATTCCCATTTTTTTCATCAATCAACAGCTTGTAAACACATTCCAACCCTGCTCTCCTGGCAACCTCCTTTGACCCCACCCGACCCTGTTATCCCACCCATTCTTAATCTAAACCCGTGTAAACCCAGCAACGTGTACAGTATTTCCCATGGTCTCTGGATGGGGATTATTGTAACATGTTTGTTTATGGCACCATTGGATAAATACCAGGTCTTAGGATTTCTCGTGTTCCTGTCTGTTTAGCCTGTCCCAGTATTCTGATGTTGTCCCAGCTGAATTGGCGTCCTTCATTGTCAGTGTGCATTGATGTGAGGTAAGACCGGTCGTGCTGTTTTTTCGTAAGGTGGTGCTCATGTATTCTGGTTGTTGGGTTCCGGCCCATTTGTCCCATGTAAGGCCCCTCACAGATGCTGCATGTTGTTGGTATGGGGTCTTTAGTCCTGGACCATAGCTGGTGAAGCATGGTTGTGAGTTTGTATACTGTCATTATTCCAATAGGACTTCAGAGTATTTTAGTCAGTTCTAAGACGTTTCTCATAAAGATTATTGTGGTCCGTGGTTTGGGGTGCAGAGCGTCTTCCTGATGTTGCTTGTATGCCAGGCATTGGTGGATGAAGCCGTTCGGATGTCAATCATTGGCAAAGAATTTATGTAAGAGTTTCATTTTGGGGAGCTCAAGTTGTTGCAGTGTGTCATAGCTGTCATAGCTGTCTTGACACAGCTCTGTTTTTGGATGTTGTGGGGGTGACTGCTGTAACTAAGAGTCTGGTGCGCATGTGTAGCCACTCTGTATAATTTGGTAAGAAATTCACGAGAGCACTTATTCTCCATAGCCCTCAGCAGCAATGAGTTCCACAGATTCACCATCCTCTGGCTGAAGAAATTCCTTCCCCTTTCATTTCTAAAGGATCGTCCCTTCATTCTAAGTCTTTTCCCTCGGATTCTAATCTCTACTACAAGAAAAACATCTTCCCCACATTCGTTGCATCCAGGCATATAAGCAAGCTGTATCCTCTCCCCATTCTTCAAAACCTATCGAGTAGGTCCAGAGTCTTCAATAACTCCTTAATTGCAAGCCCTTCATCATTCTAATAAATCTCCTCTGGAACCCCTCGAAGAGTAGCACATTCTTCCTTAAAAAAATTGTCTGAAAACTGTTCACAATATTCTAACTACAATCTCAGCAGTACATCCCTGCGTTTGTATTATTCCAAACTTTCAAGTGTTAGCCATAAGAGAATCACTGCACACTTCATATTACCGTTGCCTTCCCCATTTAGATTACCAACTTCACTTCCATTCCGACCACCACATTTGCTACATCATACTTTCCCACGTTGCATTTTTTCTGCCACTTCTGCCACATTTATCCCACATTTTGCTTCCTTCTGACTGCGTAGGAAATCTCTGTTGTTGTTCTTGCAATTATATAGTCATCGTTCTGTGTCGGGTAACATAATCAGGGAATTCAATTATATCATCGTACGGCTGCTTATACTTTAAAAGGAAACAAATGCTCTTTCCGAGGGTAACAATCCTGATTGGTTGAATCGTGTATTCCTCGGCCACAATAGCAGCCTCAAAGCATTGATTTAAAGACAAAAACATGAGTAAAAACAGCAGTTGCCATTGAGCCCCACAGGCCTACTATACTATTCAGAATGCTTATGGCTGCTCTGACTGTGGCGGAACACTCCTTTCCTGTCCCATCTAAGTAAACATGAATGCTTTTGTCCATCAACAAACTATGAAGATAACAGTTGAGTACCTTCAGTGAGTTAGATTGTCCTACTCCCTGACAAGCAGAATGCTAAAGAGAGCTCAATTCTAAGAAGGGAATTATATACTTTTGTAAACCTTATAAAGGAGATTTATTACTTCTAAGTTGTGTTACTACACAACAAAGTCGAAGCTGTGTATTACAAGATCAAATGCAGGAACCGATGCCGGCATTTCAGGTGCTCAAATATGTTCCAGACAAAGAAAAGTTCAGATTCAGGAATGCAAGGTAGACATGCAGGGGCCTGAAAGAACACAGCAGGCCAGGCAGCATCAGGAAATGAAGTTAATGTTTTGGGTGTAATACCTCTTCAGGACTTGACTCATCATTGAAACACGAATAAAGACTCTCCATTTTTCCCTGCATAGAAAAGGTTCAAATGGTGAAAATCAAATCTAGGCGAAAAAGTACCTCCAGTCATTAGGAGACTCGACGTTTGAAACGGAGGGACCCAGTTCTGACACGCTTATATGAGGAAACATGATCTTAGCAGCTACTTGTCGAATTATTTCTGTACCTTTTACATCTTAATAAGATCACTGATTCTTCCTGTAAACTCAAGTAGAATTTATTAATCTCAATATTCCCAGATGATAAACAAGTCATCCCACGATTCGCATCGGTAAATAATCTCGAAACAAATATTCAAATGCAATGATAAGCGTTTTCATAAAGTCGCACTCTTCCTGCTCACAGTCTTTTGTTTCTTGTAATTCATTCCTCTGGAGTCTTCAGTGAACTCGACATTTGATTTATTTGATATCATTCCACAAATGGACTCCACAACTACTGGTGCCTGATGATTAATATCAGAACAACCATTTCTCTTCACTTCGACTGCTTTCTGTATTTTTGTTCAATGCCATGTCCAGATTCTCACACCACTGCAATTGATTGGATTCTGTTTCCTCACCAAGTCCAAACAAATGACATTATATTTGGTTCTGATGCACCTTGAGCCATAAAGATCTCTAGCTCAAAACACACACTTCAGCCTACTCTGTCAAAGGACAGAATGGAATCTACTAAGTACAATT
This sequence comes from Chiloscyllium plagiosum, assembly GCF_004010195.1. Classification (NCBI taxonomy): domain Eukaryota; kingdom Metazoa; phylum Chordata; class Chondrichthyes; order Orectolobiformes; family Hemiscylliidae; genus Chiloscyllium; species Chiloscyllium plagiosum. The sequence continues at coordinate 7,206 of NW_025206984.1, read as the reverse complement.
TTCTATTCACAAACCCAGATTGCTTTATTTTCCTTATGAATGTATGTTTTTTGAACATCAACTCTTTTCTCCAGATCTTGAAATCTTCAAATTTCCAAAATGATTTGATGATTATGAAAACAATGGGTATTTTTCTAGTGTTTTTATCATTTTATTTTCTGTAAGATTTACAACTCTTCAATCATCTGCTGAATCGATTATGTCCTCTGAGGATAGAATGATTCTGGTCATTCCCTCTCCTATTTCCACAAATGTTTCCCACATCCTCTGCAATGCCTTCTACCCAGATTGGCTAAATATTAGGTTTATTGTGAGAGAACACGTGTTAAATTGAAAGGAGTTAAATGGAGCGACTGTAATTAATGTTAAACTCCATGATTCAAAACGTGTCGCTAGAGGATTTATCACTCTTATTAATAAGGGACTGAGCTCGATGTGTTCCTCCATAGTATGATCGTGTGCATCACCTCCGACACGAACAGGTATCAGCAGCTACACAGCAAGGGAGACAAGAGATAAGAATCTTAAAATTTCGGACTGGCACGTTACGACAATGAATCAGAATCTGAGATCAATAGACTGGAATATTCCAACAATTTACAGGAGTTTACCTTTGGGTCTTTCCTGGCTTTTCGGTGATGGAATACCATTATCCTATCGGCTCTGGGCAGCATTTTGGGTGATCCAAGCTGGATACTTTCCTATCCTCGCTATCGTTGGTGTTCCTGGTGAGTCTCTCTATCCGACCATTAACTCTACTTACCTTGTTGCTTTGAATTATTGTCCTATTTATTTAAATTCAGAAAAGATTGACGCAACTGTAATCATTTCCATTCATAAACTTTATTTCGTATCAAACAAGTTTAAACCTGAAACCAAAGGAGGAAACAAACTGTTCACAACCTCCATGAGTAACCTTGCCCTTAATTGACTTCTGTCTCCATGTTTACCCCAGCAATAACACTGTACATCATAAACTGCCCAATATCCCTTGTTTCCATCTCAGTCTCACTCCAGCTGCTGACTTATCTGTACATATTTCCTGTGCAATTTGTATTCTAGTACTTTTCCCTCTCCAGTTCTACTAGGAAAGATTCAACAGGGAACTTTCCCTGCTGTTCTGCCAACAGATGTCCTTTTCTTGGGACACCACGGGATTGTAGTGATATCGACTTCGGACAGTAAAAATGTCATTGGCTTTGACGTGTCCTCTGGAATAGGAGAAGGTGAAGACTGCAGATGCTTGAGTTGAGAGTCAAAGAGTTTGGTTTTGGAAAAGCACGGCTGGTCAGGCAGCATCCGAGGACACCCTAAAACAAAGTGCTTATGCTGTAAACGTCGATTCTGCTGCCTCTCTGATGCTGGCTGACCGGTTGTGCATTTCCATCACCACACCCTTGTCCTCCACAATGGATGAGCAAGCCTCCCAACTCAGGGAATTACAGGACTGACAAGGACAGCTGTTCTTTCCAATAAGGTCCAAATGTCTTGAAAGATTACTGAAAAGAAAGATGAGTCCTTTTCCTCGGCTTTAACATTTTGTCCAGAAAATTGTTTCCATTTCCAACACGTGCATTACCCTGTTCAAGTGAATTCCTTTCCCTCAGTTGCATTACCCTGTTCAAGTGAATTCCTTTCCCTCAGTTTCTTTGTCTAAGTATGGTATTTACCTCAACAGGCACCACTGGTGTTAGAGAAGCTGAACTTCAGTACGATCTACACTGTCAAATACTTCTATGGAAAGAGGAAATGTCCAATTTTCAAACTGAAAGTGTTTCTTAAGAATGGGAAATGAACATAAATGTACAAAATTAAGGAAAGGCGATTGGTTTGCTAAGTAGCGAATGCGCATTCTCTGTATTTTTAAAACGTAACGCAATCGTACCATCAGAAATGTTGTGCTGGTGTTGTGCTTACTTTCGTCGCGGTTGTGTTTGAGCTGCGGCATAGATTCAATGAGGAGCTACAAAGTCAGTGAAAATCTAAGCGAAGACTGCAGAGAGGAAAAGCTCGGAAAAGAAATAGGAGGAAAATGGTGGGGTAATTTGAGGACGTGAGGCAGTTTGTGCACCTGATAAATCCTGACTTGCAGGAAAAGTTTCCCAACAAATTGTAGAAGCAGAGTGAGGCAAGCCTGGTTCAAAGAGGAGGTGGTGTCAGAGCTGAGTCACCACTTCCAACTAAATATTCAGTGTCACACCAAGTTGAGGGCGGTGCTTCCTGTGGCCATTACCGTCACAGTTGTATTGAATTTCTATGATGTGGAACTTCCCAGGCAGACGTGAGTATGGTTTCAATAACTCCCAGGATGCTATCCATCGATGTATCCATTAGGTCATGCAGGTTATCTGCTCCAGGGTGGCAGCACACATTGTTTCTGGATTTATGGATGGAGGAGAGAAAATCACCGAGCAGTACCAGTGAACTGAGTAACTTGTATTAAGTTTAACATGTCTATGGATTGTGTGTGTTATTAGCTGGGCCAGCGTTTATTTTCTATCCAAAGTTGCCTGGAACAAAATGGCAGTCGGCTATTTGTTGGCCTGCTGCCGTCTAGTTGGTGTAGATTGAAACATAATACCATTCAGTGGGGCAGCTGTGTGTGGGAGTGGGGGGTGGGGGGAGAGGTGTTACAGGATTTGGAGAAACCCTGAAGGAACAACGATATGTTGATATATTTCCAAGTCAGGATGGCAAGTGGCTTGGAGGAGACCTCGTAAATGATGGTGTTCCGATGTGTCTACTGCACTCTACTTTTCGGATGGATGTGTTTGTAGTTTTAGAAGATGCTGTCTTAGGAACATTGCTGACTTTCCACAGAGGACATTATAGATTTCACAAGAAGTACTTGCGAATAATTAGATGAAGTTAGTATTGATGAAAAGGAGATCATCCAGAAAGTAATTGTACAGAGAGATCCACAGGGACTACGAGCTGAAGTGGGCATTTGGCCCCTCCATTCTGATATTCAATATGATTACGACTGATTGAATCCGAGTGCCTGGCGCTGTGAGGCAGCACTGACCAATCGTTCTGGCCGAAGACTCATCAACGAGCTAATTGATCATTATCGCACACACATTGTGAAGATTTTACAGGAAATTATAAAGTCACTCCTCAATCCTCAGAACACCCATGGAAACAAGGCCAGCTTGACAACTTTCCTCCCTCTAGCCAATCGCCAACATGTTTACAGAAACACAAAAAAAGCTACTGTCCAAATCTGCACACGGAATTCAGGATGTAATCTCATGAATGTCTTGTAAAACTGTAGTATGGCATCCTTACTGCAATTTTAAATCTCCACACCAGGAAGACAATGAGGGAGCTGTGCTCTGCATATTACGCAAACTGTGCCATGCGTTGGTGATCCATTGGTTAGAAATTATAGCATTGTCCAAATGGTGAAACACTTATCCTAACCATCACACCAACGATGGAATAAGTGTTGTTTCCTGTTTCCGTAAATTCATTTCTGTTTCTGCCTCCTGCTCCATGATAATTCCTGCACTAATCAGTTCTGAGTGGGCATATAAACCGGAGGAGCCGACATCGTTAATCTCTACACACTATCTCCCATACATACTGACTTTATTCCTGTCATAGCCAATATCTAAGTCTGAACCAGTTGGTGTACAACCTCAGCATTCTACTTCACACTGAACTGTGTTTCTTGCCACTTTTCAATTCTATCACCAAAACATTAACCTACTTCCACGTCAATTAAGTCCTCCATTTCTGTTGTTGTGGTTCTGTTCGCCGAGCTGGGAATTTGTGTTGCAAATGTTTCGTCCCCTGTCTAGGTGGCATCCTCAGTGCATGGGAGCCTCCTGTGAAGCGCTTCCGTGATCTTTCCTCCAGCATTTGTAGTGGTTTGAATCTCCCGTTTCCGGTTGTCAGTTCCAGCTGTCCGTTGCAGTGGTCAGTATATTGGGTCCAGATCGATGTGCTTATTGATTGAATCTGTGGATGAGTGCCATGCCTCTAGGAATTCCCTGGCTGTTCTCTGTTTGGCTTGTCCAATAATGGTAGCGTTGTCCCAGTCGAATTCATGTTGCTTGTCATCTGCGTGTGTGGCTACTAAGGATAGCTGGTCGTGTCGTTTCGTGGCTAGTTGGTGTTCATGAATGCGGATCGTTAGCCGTCTTCCTGTTTGTCCTATGTAATGTTTTGTGCAGTCCTTGCATGGGATTCTGTACACGAAACGTCTGCAAGACAAATTCCCGGCTCGGCGAACAGAACCACACCAACGAGCACCCAAGCTACAAATCTTCTCACAAACTTTCCTCCATTTCTGCCTGTGCTTCAGACCCTCTGCTGAAAAAAAAATCATCGTCAATATTTGTGGTAGATCGAGACTAAACCTGTTTAATACTAATCTTAGTGACATCCTAGTTGTACTGTCCATATCCTTCAGCTCATCCTCAACTCTATTGCCTATCTTACAATTCAGACCGATTACCACTCACCTTTCTCCCCATACAGATTGACCTAGTCTGTCCGGTTCACCCACCACCCCTATACACACTGACCTACATTGTCACGTTTCTCCATCACGTTTGTGCTCATAGACTTACACAGTTCTGTTCACCCGTTACCCCTGTACTGAATGACCTACACTGTCCCATTCACCCATCACACCTGCACTCACTGAGCGACACTGTCCCGTTTACCCATCGCTCCTGTACTCACAGTACTACACTGTCCTGTTCACCTACCATCACTGTACTCACGTTCCTACACTGTCCCATTGACACATTACCCTGATAATCACTTACCTACATTGTCCCATTCACCCACCACATCTGCATTCACTGACTTACACTCTTGCATCCACACATCATCCCTGTGCACACGTGTCTACACTGTCCCATTCACTCATCACCACTCTTCTCATTGACCGACACTGTCACAAACACCAATTACCGTGCTCACTTACCGACACTATCCCGTATACCCAGCACACCTGTGCTTACTGACCAACACTACCCCATTTACTCATTATCCATATACTCGCTAATCTAAACTGTCCCAATCACCTATCAGTCCCGGTAATCACTGACCTACACTGGTCTTTTCACCCATCACCCCTGTACTCAATAACCTACACTCTCCCATTCACGCATCACCCCTGTACACACTGACTTAGGCTATCCGCTCACCCATTACCCCGATGCTCACCTACCTACATTGTCCCATTCATTCATCACCACTCTACTCACTGACCAACACCGTCCCATTCACCCATCACACCTGCACTCACTGAGCGACACTGTCCCGTTTACCCATCGCTCCTGTACTCACAGTACTACACTGTCCTGTTCACCTACCATCACTGTACTCACGTTCCTACACTGTCCCATTGACACATTACCCTGATAATCACTTACCTACATTGTCCCATTCACCCACCACATCTGCATTCACTGACTTACACTCTTGCATCCACCCATCATCCCTGTGCACACGTGTCTACACTGTCCCATTCACTCATCACCACTCTTCTCATTGACCGACACTGTCACAAACACCAATTACACCGTGCTCACTTACCTACACTATCCCGTATACCCATCACACCTGTGCTTACTGACCAACACTACCCCATTTACTCATTATCCATATACTCGCTAATCTAAACTGTCCCAATCACCTATCAGTCCCGGTAATCACTGACCTACACTGGTCTTTTCACCCATCACCCCTGTACTCAATAACCTACACTCTCCCATTCACGCATCACCCCTGTACACACTGACTTAGGCTATCCGCTCACCCATTACCCCGATGCTCACCTACCTACATTGTCCCATTCATTCATCACCACTCTACTCACTGACCAACACCGTCCCATTCACCCATCACACCTGCACTCACTTACCTAAACTGTCCCATTCACTCATCACCCTGTATTTACACTGTCCCATTCACCCATCAATCCTGTACTCACTGTGCGACACTGTCCGGTTCACCCACCGCTCCTCGACTCACAGAACTACACTGTCCTGTTCACCCACCATTCCTGTACTCATGTACCTACGCTGTCTCATTCACACATCACATCGGCATTCACTGACTTACACTCTCCCATTCACGCATCACCCCGTGCCACTGACCTAGACTATCCCGCTCACCCATTACCCCGATACTCACCTACCTACACTGTCCCATTCATTCATCACCACTCTCCTCACTGCCTGACATTGTCCCAGTCACCCATCACCCCGTGCTCACTTACCTACACAGTCCAGAACACCCATCATCCCTGTACTCACTGACATACTCTGCCCCATTCGCGCGTCTTCCATGCACTCACTGACCTAAACTGTCCCAATCACCCATCACTCCCGGTAATCACTGACGTAAACTGTCCCAATCACCCATCACTACTGTACTCATTAACGTACACTCTCCCATTCAGGTATCATCCGTGTGCTCACTGACCTAAGCTATCCCGTTCACCCATTACCCCTCTACTCACTGGCCTGCAATTCCCCGTTCAACCAAGATCTCTGTACTCAATGAGCTACATACCCCGGTCCACTCATCACCCCGGTAATCACTGGCCTGCACTGTCCCATTCACACATCACCCCGTGTTCACTTACCTACATTGTCCCGTTCACCCATCACCCCTACACTCACTGATCGACACTATCGACCCCTGTACACACTGAGGTAAAAACAATGACTGCAGATGCTGGAAACCTGTACTCACTGACCTACACTGTCCCATTCAGCCATCACCTCTACACTCACTGACCTACCCAATCCCATTCACACAACACGCCTGATATTCTCCTTCCTACACTCTTCCAGTCACCCATCAACCCTGTGCTCACTTACCTGCGCTGTCCCATTCACTCATTACTCGACACAATGTGCTCAATGACTTTCACTGCCGCAATAACCCATCATCCATGGGCTCACTGACCTAAACTGTCCCAATCGCCCAACACTCCCGGTAATCACTGACTTACACTGTCCTGTAAACTCATTCCCCTGTATTCACCAACCGATAATGCCCGTTTCACACACCACTCCCGGTATCACTGACCTACACTGTTCCATTTACCCATGATCCCTGTACTCACTGACCTACAGTGTCCTGTTCACTCATAACCCCGTGCTCACTGAACTACACTGCCCCATTCACCCAACAATCATGTACTTACTGACCTAAACTGTCCCAATCACCCATCATTCC